>NW_010128714.1:281-1552 GCF_000699245.1 Pterocles gutturalis | reverse complement strand
GGGCTGCTGCACGGGGAGATTTTGCTGCTTGGGCTGGCCAAAGCCCCTGGGACCTGAGACTGGCCCCCTTGGGTCCTGCCTGGCTGAGGGGGGCAGCTGTGCAGGGAAGAGAGGGGTCGGGAGACCACCAGCATCCAGGGAAGAGGTGTGGGCCCGTGGTGTGGGCCAGCAGCCTGTGCCCCCTCCCCTCTGGCTAGGTGCTCCGCTCAGGTGGCTACTGAAATCTAGAACCTGAAATCAAAAGACTGGCTTCCAAAAAAAAATCTGTTTCTGTCTTGGGTAGATAAAACGTTCTCATTGCGTGTGTGCTTGGTTAGCTACACCTGGAGCACTGCGGAGTCAAGATTATTCTAATGCCGGGACACCATGGGAGAAACAGTGCGAGCAGGGAACAGAAACGCGCTGCAAACGGGCTTTGGCTGAAGATAGTTTGAAGAAAAGGCAATATTTATGGATGAATCCTTCCGTTTTGTAGTCAGCGTACAACCGCCGCTGAAGATATTGATGGATTATTTCACAAAGGCTGTTGGTGTTGGTGTCGCCAACCCGTTTGTCTCCTTCCACCACCGTGGCACCAGAAGGACTGTCTCCGAGACACATCTGCCTTTCAGCCATAGCCTTGTGGTGCCTTCATAAAGGGAAAACAGCCTTCGGTTTGTGTCTTTATGGTAGGACACGTTGGGATCGCCCTTGCAGACAGTTGTCCAGAAAACGGATCTATAGTTGTTTCCCCTCCTGAGGACAGAGAATTATTTTTGCCCAACACAATTAGCAAGGGCTTACTGCTTGTTTCATTTGTGCAGCTTCATTTCCACTGAAATCCGTGCGGTTTCATGTCAGGAAGCTGTTCCTGCCAACACAGAGCATCCACCTGCAGGAATAATCTTTCAAAAGGAGCAGGTGGAAGCACTGCAGGGTTTGTCTGAAAAAAAAAAAATAACGGAGAAATGGTCTTGACCAAGAGCACGCTTGGGCTCACAAGGAACGCTACACACTCCCTACATGACCTCAGGAAAATTTCTTCCCTCCAGCCTTCAGCTGCCCACATGTAAAATGATAATAGTATGTATTTTCTCCACTTTGTGTCCTTCTTACATTAAATTAAATACTTCAGCCTGGATTTCTGTAGGGCTACTGTATTGCTTCTGGGAAGACCCAGCACTCTAAAACAAACCATTCCTGAATGCTCAAAGCAGGTGATAATGTCCGTCTTTCCTGTGAGAAATTAATTAGCTCCATTGTAAATGATTCCACAATCCTACAGCAAGTCC
>NW_010128714.1:0-250 GCF_000699245.1 Pterocles gutturalis | reverse complement strand
TCCCCCCTGTGACAGACCCGCCTCTCAGGGGACCCTGTCCAGCAGGCAGGCGCCATGCTGAGGGGACGGCTCCCCTCCCTCAGGGGCGTTTCAGGAGGAAACACCATCGTAAGACCAGTGTCCCCACTGCTGAGGAGGGGGCTGGTCCCGCTGTGTCCCCAGGAGCACTGAAGAGGGGGCTGGTCCCACTGTGCTCCCCAGCAGCGCTGAGGAAGGGGCTAGTCCCGCTGTGTCCCCAGGAGCACTGAGG
>NW_010128713.1:0-2340 GCF_000699245.1 Pterocles gutturalis | reverse complement strand
ACATAGTGTTAACAACAGCACACAAAGAAATGGAGGTCAGTTTGCAGGACAGTGCATGGTTTGAATAGTCGGTTAACTGTGAGTGCCAGAACAGAAGGCAGCAGAACACTGAAGCATTGAAGAAAGTCACAGACCGGGCATGCCAGTGCTATGAAAGTGATGTGCAAGACACAAACAGATAGCTCATAGCTGATTTAAAATAAGGAAGACAATAAACAGCCTACCAATTCCAATATGGTCTGTGATATAACACGAATCACCACCTCCACTAAGTGTGCTGCAGAACGCACAATGCCCTTTGTGGTGAGGAAGCTCCATCAGAAACCTCTGTCCCTTAGCACAATAACCTGGTAAATGGCTTAAGCAGGGAAAGCTTAAGAGCAACATCAGTGTTCCTGAGGTCTAACCTAGGTGCCTCACAGTTAGTCTGACTTTATTATCCTCTATTCCCTTTTCAGTCACCAAGGGAAAATAAATACACAGGTGGTTTATCCTACCCTAATCAGCACCCAGGGTTAAGTCTGAAGATGCCTATTTTTCTTCAGTGACTGTGAAGGGACTCTAAGAGATCGACTGATATTAACACCAACCTAAGCTGATCACACTACAGGCAGCCATGGGCCAGCTCAGGGAAAGCTCGAGGGCAAAATTTATGAACATAGATTTCTAAAGTTAGTTGCCTAACTTCACAGCCTGAATTCACAAGCACTGAACTTATTACTTTGTCCTTGATAGTTAAAGCCTCTCCCTGGATTTTGTAATTTTCCCCAAATCAAACGCCCTTTGTAACGCAAGGGTGGCACCAAAACATGAAGGAAACTAAAAGTTAGCAAATTATTTACCTGTTAGGGATCCACAGGGCATATGGGGCATGCTATGGGGCTCCTTATGTAAATAACATCTGGTAGATGTGAAACTCTTAACTTTCATACGCCTGAGAAGTTTGGTCATCAGCAAGGAAGACAAAAAATTTGGTGACCTTGAATGCAGACACCTCAGCTAAACTGAACTGAACCACTGACAGTAGGTCCTCATTTTCTTCACTGGCTAGAGAGACAATACACAGTGGGTAGAACAGATGTGGACATGTGGGCATGTTTCATTCAGTGCCATCTGGACATCCTTGAGCATGCTCAATTGCCTTCAGCTTCCACTCCAGAAACACCAGGGTCTTCCAAAAATCCTATTGGGACCCACAAGGTCCTGACAGTCCAGCAGAAATGTCTCAAATACTCTTACTGTATCCAAAAGGGCACTAGGCAACTAAATTTAGGCAACTGGCTATGCTGGGAATTTAAACACCTAGCTTATGTGATTCCATTTATGTTTAAAATTTACAGCTGGAGTTCAGTTTGGGCTTTTCACACCTGAAGCTAGATGTCTATGCAGACATTTACTTGCAGGTTGATGTTTAAGCTCCAAGTGTAGCTATGGGTAATCAGGGACCTGATGCAGTAGCAAACAGCATTTAGTGACAACTTAGATGCCTGCTGAATCCAAGACAACCACATGGAGCTCGCAGATGTGACCCAGGAGTAACTGGAGACCTGCTGCCTTCTGAGCAAGAAGCTGAAGGCCAGGTGAGACTCCCCAGAGCAGCTCAGATAGCACTAGACTGCAACAAGAGCTACTGAGTTTAAATTAAAATAATGACATCTAATGTCTAGTTTAGTCTCAGACAGAAGCATAGGATCACAGAAAGGGATCCTCAGGAGGTCTCTAGTCCAACCTCCTGCCTGAAGCAGGGGCAGCTATGAGGTTGCTTGGAGCTTTACCAAGTCAGATTTTGAAAACTTCCAAGAACAGAGACAGCACAACCTCCCTGGGCAACCTGCTCTACTGCCTGGCTGTCCTTATGGGGAAAAAAGTTTTTCATTACATTCAATCTGAAACTGTCCTTTATGAACTTGTGCCCAGTGCCTCTCATTCTCCCACTGAGCACCACTATAAAGAGCCTGTTTCTGGCTTTTGTTTGTGTCCTCATAGGCACCGGGGCTGCTGTCAGGTTCCCCTGCAGCCATCTCTTCCCCAGGTTGAACAAACCCTGGTTCCTCAGCTTCTCCTCACAGAACAAGTGCTCCAGCCACAGCCCCTGCTGACTCAGATTCAACTTGCTCTCTTCCAGAGCTCCCGGGGCTGTTTCTGCAGAGATGTTCCCTAAACCATCAGTCCCCAGCTTGTATTGCTGCCAGGGGGTCTTGCACCACCAGCCTTGATGTGGTTGCCTAAGTGTAAACATCTTGAGACCTTTGAGACCTCCAAGTGAATCTGGGAAATAGGACACAGTCCACAGTACATGTGCACTCTTCTGGGGTGGCAGGGATACAAGAACGCATATCA
>NW_010128712.1:0-855 GCF_000699245.1 Pterocles gutturalis | reverse complement strand
CATAAAGTCTCCAAAAGGTAGTTTTAAGTCCTTGTAAGTGTTCATATGTGTGCCAGTTGAGTGAGTGAGAATAGGGGAACTGCAGGAGAAGTAAAAGATGGTAAAACCTGATTTTTTTTGAAAGATGTGGCTTGGGAGAAGATACACCAACATACATCTCACTTTCTCTGTGTCCACACAGTAATGGTTTACAATAATGCTCTCTGTGCATCTATGCAAATACTTGAAGAATGCAATTTATTGTGCCTTTTGCCTAGTTTTAATAAATTTATCAGTTGTCATTAACAAATATTCTGTCACTGTGTGCTATTTTGTTACCTTGGTTCAAATCTTAATTCTATATGTGGCATTTGTCCGGAGACAGCAGGATAGCTGGAGGAATGGCTTTTATAAAATGCAGTTCTAGGCAGCGAGAAGGAATAGTGCAATCTATTTCTATTTCTAAAATAAAATGCATAAAGCATGACATCAATTAGGATCCTAAAAACAAAGCTGGAGTCAATCACTTGAACTGTTTTCTGCTGCCAAAGGAGGTCGCTGCTGTTTTACTCTCTGCCCCAGATGCTTTCTGCTGTACTCAGCTGTCCTTCAGCCTGTTTATCCTTTAGGGCTACACCAATAAGATCAGAGAAATCATTAAAAACTTTCAGATCCACCTGCAAAAGCTAGTTTGGGTTTTTTGGGGTTTGGGGTTTTTTGTGTTTTTTTGTTTTTTTGATTGTTTGTTTTTTTAGAAAAAGCCTTTATTTCCCTTTCTACATTCCAAAAAAAAAAAAGTACTGAAATGTTATTAAAATAAGAGATTGCATATTCCTCTAGCCCTCCAACCCCAAGTTGCATTTGCTCAGTGACTTG
>NW_010128711.1:0-1280 GCF_000699245.1 Pterocles gutturalis | reverse complement strand
TTTTTTTCCGGTTTTTTTCCCCTTTTTTTCCCTGGTTTTTTTCCCCTTTTTTTCCCCGGTTTTTTTCCCCTTTTTTCCTGGTTTTTTTCTCCTTTTTTTCCAGGTTTTTCCCCTTTTTTACGTTTTTTTTTCCTTTTTCCCTGGTTTTTTTCCCCTTTTTTTCCCCGGTTTTTTTCCCCTTTTTTTTTGGTTTTTTTCCCCTTTTTTTTTTGGTTTTTTTCCCTTTTTTTTTTGGTTTTTTTCTCCTTTTTTCCTGGTTTTTTTCTCCTTTTTTCCTGGTTTTTTTCTCCTTTTTTCCTGGTTTTTTTCTCCTTTTTTTCTCAGTTTTTTCCCTTTTTTTTCCAGGTTTTTTTCCCCTTTTGTTACGTTTTTTTTCCTTTTTTTTTACTTTTTTCTTTTTTTCCCCCTTTTTTTACGGTTTTTTCCCCCTTTTTTTTTGTACTTTTTCTTTCCCCTTTTTTTTCCCGTTTTCTTTCCCCTTTTTTTTCCCGTTTTCTTTCCCCTTTTTTTCCCTGTTTTTTCCCCTTTTTTTTCCCTGTTTTTTTCCGCTTTTTTTTTTTACTTTTTTCCCCTCTTTTGTTCCGTTTCTTTTCCCCGGTTTTTCTGGTTTTTTTTCCCCTTTTTTTCCGTTTTTTTCCCCTGTTTTCCCAGGTTTTTTCCCCTTTTTTTTTTGTTTTTTTTCCCCTTTTCTTCTGGGTTTTTCCTCCGTTTTTTTCCCCCTTCTTTTTCCAGATGTTTTTTCCCCTTTTTTTCTGGGTTTTTTCCCCTTTATTTCCAGTTCTTTTTCCCTTTTTTTTTTTCCGGGTTTTTTCCCCTTTTTTTTCTGGGTTTTTTCCCCTTTTTTTTCTCGTTTTTTTTCCCCTTTTTTTCTGGTTCTTTTTCCCTTTCTTTTTTTTTCCGGGTTTTTTTCCCCTTTTTTTCCGTTTTTTTTTCCATGTTTTTTCCTGTTTTTTTCCGGTTCTTTTCCCTGTTTTTTAACCTTTTTTTCCCCCTTTTTTTTCCGTTTTTTCCCTTTTTTTTTTTTCTGGGTTTTTTTCCCCTTTTTTTTCTCGTTTTTTTCCCCTTTTTTTCTGGTTCTTTTTCCCTTTCTTTTTTTTTCCGGGTTTTTTTCCCCTTTTTTTCTGTTTTTTTCCCCTTTTTTTTCCGGTTCTTTTCCCCCTTTTTTTTTTCCGGGTTTTTTTCCCCCCAGGGTTTTTTTCCCCACCGTGGGTTTTTTCCCCCTGGGGTTTTTCCCCTGGGGTGGGTTTTTTCCCCCCCCCGTGGGTTTTTTCCCCCTGGGG
>NW_010128710.1:5754-10098 GCF_000699245.1 Pterocles gutturalis | reverse complement strand
GAAGCAAGGATGGGTAGCCTGGGACGAATGCAGATAAATTGTCCGAGCAACTATGGATCAGGTTAGGAAAGCTAAAGCCCTGATCGAATTAAATCTGGCCAGGGACACGAAGGGCAGCAAGGAATGCTTCTATAGGTACATCAGGGATCAAAGTACACTAGAGCAAATGTGGGCCCTCTCAAGAAGGAAACGGGAGACCTGGTTACCCAGGATATAAGAAGGCTGGGGTACTCAACGGCATTTTTGCTTCAGTCTTCACTGGAAAGGGCTCGAGCCACACTGCCCAAACCACAGAAGGCAAAGGCAGGGACTGGGAGAATGAAGAACTGCCCACTGTAGGAGAAGATCAGGTGCAAGACCAGCTAAGGAACCGGAAGCTGCATGAGTCCATGGGACCTGATGAGATACATCTGTGGGTCCTGAGGGAGCTTGCAGATGAAGTTGCCAAACCGCTATCCATCATATTTGAGAAGTCATGGCAGTCCGAGGAAGCTCCTGCTGACTGGAAAAGGAGAAACATAGCCCCCATTTTTAAAAAGGGAAAAAAAGGAAGACCCCGGGAACTACAGACCAGTCAGTCTCACTTCTGTGCCCAGCAAGATCATGGAGCAGATCCTCCTGGAGAGTCTGCTGAGGCATGTGGAAAAGGAGGTGACTGGTGACAGCCAACACGGCTTCACCAAGGGAAAATCATGCCTCAGAATTTTAGTGGCCTTCTACGAGGAGGCTACAGCGCTGGTGGATAAGGGAAGAGCAACTGATGCCATCAACCTGGTCTTGTGCAAAGCATTTGGAGAGACATGGATTTGACAGTTGGACCACACACTGGATAAGGAATTGGCTGGATGGTGTTGTGGTCAATGGCTCAATGTCCAAGTGGAGACCAGTGACGAGTGGTGTTCGTCAGGGGTTAGTACTGGGACCAGTGTTGTTTAACATCTTTGTTGGAGACATGGACAGTGGGATTGAGTGCACCCTCAGCGAGTTTGCCGACGACACCAAGCTGTGTGGCATGGTCAACACCCTGGAGGGAAGGGATGCCATCCAGAGGGACCTTGACAAGCTTGCGAGGTGGCACCATGCAAACCTCATGAAGTTCAACAAGGCCAAGTGCAAGGTCCTGCACATGGGTCGGAGCAACCCCAAGCTCAAATACAAGCTAGTTGGAGAATAAATTGAGAGCAGCCCTGAAGAGAAGGCCTTGGGGGTGCCGGTAGATGAGAAACTCAAAATGAGCTGGCAATGTGTGCTTGCAGCCCAGACAGCCAACCGTATCCTGGGCTGCATCAAAAGAAGCATTAGCAGCTGGTTGAAGGAGGTGATTCTCCCCCTCTACTCTGCTCTCGGGAGACCCCACCTTGAGTACTGCGTCCAGCTCTGGAGTACTCAGAACAGGACAGACGTGGACCTGTTGGAGCGATTTCAAGGAGGGCCACAAAGATGATAAGAGGTCTGAAGCACCTCCCGTATGAGGAGAGGCTGAGAGAGCCTGGAAAACAGAAGGCTCCAGGGAGACCTTCTAGCAGCCTTCCAGTACTTAAAGGGGGCCTACAGGAGGGATGGGGAGGGGCTCTTTACCAGGGACAGTAGTGACAGGATGAGGGGTAACCATTTTAGTCTGAAAGAGGGTAGATTTAGATCAGATATTAGGAAGAAATTTTTCACTGTGAGGGTGGTGAGGCACTGTAACAGGTTGCCCAGAGAGGTGGTAGATGCCCCATCCCTGGAGGTGTTCAAGGCCAGGTTGGATGGGGCTCTGAGCAACCTGATCTAGTTGAAGATGCCCCTGCTCATTGCAGGGGAGCTGGACTAATGACCTTTAAATGTCCCTCCCAACCCAAACTATTCTATAATTCTATGATTCTGTGTTGTCTCTGACACGATCCTTATAGGACAACTATTCCGAAATGGTAGAAAAGCACTGGGTAGAACTGAGATTTAAAGAAAGGGGTCTGTGAACTTGATGTAGTGTTATTTCATTTTTTAATGGGAAAAATTAGTGCTGTGGATATGCTAAATGTATACAAGGATGTTACATTTGAACAGAATATATGGTAAATGAATAGTGTAGGCTGATCAGGCAGTAGAACTCTGAAAACTAATTTGGATCCAAGCACCTGGAACAGTGTTTTTTTTCAATCTTAGACACATGAACAGTCACAGAAATGATCCATTCTCCATAGTACACACACTAATGTCAGCAAAAATAAGGAATGCTGACAGGGGTTTGCATGACTCCATACTGATGCTGAGAAGCACACCAGGGTGCTCTGTTGCCCATGATTTGAAGCTGTATTTCAGAGCCTCTCAGAAGTGATGTACCAGAATAAACGTGGTTTTGGAGTGGCAACAATGGGCAACCAGTTTTGATTTCAGACATTAAAGAAGAGACTAAGTATTTTTCAGAGATGTGAAAGATAACAGTTGCTACATGATCCCACCACTCTGAAGCCCTCAGTCAAATGAAATTTTAGGGAACAGTGACTTATCCTAACATGTGCTTTAACAGAGAATAGGACAAAGAACCCAAACGTGCTGCAGAAGCTGTAGCAAGTCTGCCATTCAGATGTTCCTGGCCTGGAGAAATTCGCCATTCTCAGCATGAAACAGAGCATTTAAAGTAAAGCACAAACTATGGGGTGGAAAGGGATTCATCCTGCCCAGTGAATGCTTTGGGTCACTCTTCAGCTATATGCTCTTACTCCTTATATGTCTGTATATGTGTTTCTTAAACTATAACACCAAGTACAAACAAAAAAAAAACCCAAAACAAACCAACCAAACAAACAAAAAAAAAGAAGATTCAGTTGTTAAGATGGAGATTATTAGCTGCAATTGGACCAGGAATGTTAAGTAACACTGCTTGCACATTACTGTTTCAGTATTGTTTCAGGTGTGCTGAACGTGCTATGAGAAGGATGCTGTCCTGTCCAAGTGCCTCGGACCAAAGAGCCCACAGTCCTCCTTAAAGTGTTTTTCTTTAAAAATCCTTAGACTTTCTGTTTACAAATGTAACTCCTGCAAAAGCAAGTATTGGGTTTACTCCCAGGTGCAAGAGATGCAGTAGCTGACCCTGCAAGAGCACTTCCAGGTACTCTCACTGTCCTGGGATGGGTCATCCCCTCACGTATGACCTCCATGACAGGCCTTACAGCAGGGCTGGTGACATTCAACTTATGTACCCACAAACACACCCCTTCACATGACTTGTCTAATGCTTGGGAGAGGCCAAAGAGCAGCCACAGCATTGTACAGCCATCAGGAAGGCACTACCATCCGTGATGGACGACAAGGAATCAGGACACGGCCACTGAGGGTGAGATGTGAACCACCACAGCCCTCTTTTCTCCCCTCAGAAAAATATTACTCTCAAATTAGTCCTTCTGCCTGGCACGGACAGCGGCCTGCAACTTCCAGCTAAAGAGGTGTTATAGGCGAGAGATGGCAGTCAGCAAGCCATACAGTATGAGCTGTGGGTACTCAGAACCTTTCAGGAAGAGGTGATAAACCTGCCGAAAGGTGGCACAATGTGCAGTGGCTGCGCTGTTGGCTGGCTGCTCAAATTAAATTTTAATAGAACTTTTAAAAATAATTTCAGCGTAAACCACAATGTATGTGAGTGAGCCTAAATTAATAAAAAACTATCTTTCAGGAATGAAGAATAAATGTAATCTGAGATCAATATTTATGAAGCTGTGATTAATTGACTGATGACCAAATGATTACAAACTTCTGTCTGAGACAGCTACTCAAACGTATTAGCTTTGATAAAAAAAAATTTAAAAAATACAAACTGGGTCAATGAAAAAATGCATTCCTAATCAATTTTTAATAGCACTTAAGATTTTATGATTTTTTAAAAATTTCCTTTTAATAATTAATCAGAAAAATGAATCTAATTTAAACAAGGTGGTGTAAGGTGTTCTGTATCTGTTTGATGGTGTTCTTAATGAAGAAATTCAATTAGGGCTGACTTTTCATTATAAATCTCTGGTTTTAAGGAATTCTCTGATTGGCTGGTAAACATTTGAGACTGGGAGAATAACAGAGGTGAACCGCAGTGCTCAGCACAATCTACTCATTAAGATTTTACACTGTTAATTCCAGCCTCCCCTTGCTTCCCAAAAGAAGAAAAAAAAAAAAAAAAAAAAAAAAGGCCATGGTCTCTGTGATGTCTGTAAATGTTTTCAACTCTTGTGGTGTGTTGCAGTGCTTTGTCTTGTCCCTTGCAACATCCCAGGGGATAGATCTTCAGCTGGTAGCAGACACCATAAAGTGTCATAATTACAGTTTAAATCAGGGCCTCAATGGTTCAAACTCTGGTGTAAGGAACAACATCAGAGG
>NW_010128710.1:0-5743 GCF_000699245.1 Pterocles gutturalis | reverse complement strand
CAGCCAACACTTGCAGAATAATGACCTAAACTTGAAGATGTACTCTGCATGGATAGACAGAAGCACCACTCTCCTGAAGTCAGTTAAATTTCTGCAGATGGAAGGTTTGGAGAGATATTCCACACATAAAAAGTAGCTAAAATTCACCCCTCTTCTCTGTTATATTACCTATTTCATAAAGGCTCTGTACATGCTAGCAAATAAATGCATGGCCTGTTTATCCACACCTCTTGATGGTCAGGACACCGCCTAGCACAGCTTTGGCTCATTGCAACCAGCCTTCCCCCAGTCAGTCTCCTGAAAAGCCCATGGATATATCCTTAGGCTGAGACACATCATTACAGGTGGCTTAGAGAGCGCCTGCACAGCATACTTCTGGAGTTTCTTCCTGCCCTCGGATGTCATTCTAGGATAATTCAGTTTGTTTGAATAAAACACTCATCTGAAAAAGGGTCTGACAGGCAATCAATCTCCTGTGTGCACCTCAAAATGAAAAAGGAGGAATACCCTAACATCTACACAAACTGCCCTGACTTCAGATATAATCCAGCACATTTCTATTTACCTGTTTGGTTCCTTGCTGACACCTGGCAAGAAAAATGGAAAGTGGCAGAAGGGTAAGATCAAAAAAATCTAAAAAACACCATAAAGAACAGGGTTTTTCTCACTGAACTTTGGACACCTAAAAGTAAGATGTCTAGGTCTGAGCTAGTTGCTTTGAATTCCCTTGTGGACCACAGAGCCTGAGAGTGGGTATATTCCACTTTAAGAGGAGATAACATTACAGCAGTCAAACTCAAAGCAAAAACTGCATCTGTAAAAGCGATTTGTCACTTTTTACTATTTGGTATGAAGAAAACTAACTGCACCAAGCTTATACAAGACTGACAACCTCAAACATTATTAAATGGCCAAAGCTATGCTCTTTCTCTGCCCCTGGCTCACTTACCCAACGGTCAGAGATTTACCTTCTGGCCTCTGGCATTAGTTTTATTTCCTTTCTGGTGGTACAACATTTTTCCACAACCAAAAACCAAAACATTGTTTCAAAGACAGAAATTAAATTCACCTGTTTTAAAATGAAAGCCACATAGGAACTCCCAAAGAGCAAGGAGCAGGCAGCAAGTGCAGCCTACAGCGCTCAGGCAGTATAGACAGAGGGTATCTGAGAGTTACATAGTTCTGCTGAATGGCCTCTCAGTGCCATCAAAAAAGAAGGCATTAGGCAGCTGCTGAATTCCTGAGCTGGTGCCTCACAAGCAAGGCTGTCACTCTGCAGAGCTGGTCAACAGTAAAATCCTGAGCAGAGGGGACCTGTTTTCACCCTTTCTGAAAGTAGTATGTTTTAAGGACCACAGGTTTTAATTTAGGCACCCAGAATCCCATGCTTAAATTACTTCTTTACTCTTGATTTTAGACAAATTTCACTCTGTATTGCCCTGAATCATGTAAAACCACCTGGAAAACCCTTCTTAAAAGCTAAATATCCATCCTTGTTTCTTGAAGAGGAAACTCTTCGTTCTGGTTTAACCACAGTCCACAATAAGCACCACACAGCCACTCGCTCACTCCCCCAGTGGGATTGGGGAGAGAATCAGAAGAGTAAAAGTGAAAAAACTCGCAGGTTGAGATATAGACAGTTTAACAGGCAAAGCAAAAGCCATGCATGCAAGCAAAGCAAGGAATTAATTCACTACTTCCCATTAGCAGGCAGGTGTTCAGCCATCTCCAGGAAAGCAGGGCTCCATCACACGTAATGGTTTTCTGGGGAAAAAAAAAACAAACGCTATAACTCAGAATATCCCCCCTTCCTTCTTCCTCCCCCAGCTTTATATGCTGAGCATGACATCATATGGTATGGAATATCTGTGTGGCCACTTGAGATCAGCTGTCCCAGCTGTGTCCTCTCCCAACTTCTTTTGCACGCCAAGCTCACTTGCTGGTGGGGTGGTGTGAGAAGCAGAAAAGGCCTTGACATTGTGTCAGCACTGCTCAGCAATAACTACAACATTCCTGTGTTATCAACACTGTTTCCAGCATAAATCCAAAACACAGCCCCAGACTAGCTACTATGAAGAAAATTAACTCTATCCCAGCCAAAACCAGCACACTCTTCAAGTCAAATTCAAGCAGACTTCACTGTTGCAGCAGTGGATACTGAGAGTGGATAGCCTGGCTTGGCAGCTTCCAGTCATTTCTACCTCAGCAGAATGACAAAGAAAGAAGGAAAGAGATCAGTGTTTTATATCTATTTGTGCAGGTGTAAACTATGACCTTCAAGTTAGGTTTTCATGGTACAAAGCCACACATACAAATATACCCAAATTACTAGAACCAATACAACTGCATTAGTTACTTTTCACTTCTGAGCATGGCTAATCAGCCAAGAAGACACAAATTTCACTGTTCACATTCTCACCCGAGCTCCTTGATTTCTCTGTACAATATGCTTCTGGGAAACATGCACAGATCCAAAATACAGCTGATTTACACACTCTAAGTCAAAAATACAGTAACTTTACTTGAAACAATATGATTCTCAAGTTGAAAAGACTCTCCGTTTAGTACTCTGCCCCGTTGTGATGGGTTAGCCCTTGGCTGGGGGCCAAACCACACACCTGCTCACGCAATTCCCTCCCCCATCTGAGCACAGGGGAGAGTATTAAAGGGGTAAAGGAAAAAAAGGAATTGGGGGTTGAGATAAGGACAATTTAATAACTAAACTACAATAATATTGAAAATAATACTATATACAAATATACAAATGAGTGATACACAGTGATACTGCCCCCCACCCGATGATAAAGACTCAGCCTGTTCCCGGCTAATGATCCCGGAGCAGGGAGAGTCCCGAAACCACACTCACGGAACAGAGACAACAGTCCAAGCGTCCCAGACCAAGAGCTGACCGGGGTGAGGGGGGTGGGAGGGGTGGGAGGCAAACCTTGGGAGAGCGACCACCTGGAGCGAGATGACCCGGAGCAAAAGAAATCCGGAACCAAAAAGGAACGATCTTCCGGAGGGTCCTCACCTATATACTGGGCATGACGTGTATCTTATGGAATAGATTATTGGCCACTCTGGGTCTCAATCCCAAACCTAAGATCAAATCCTGGGCTAGTAACTGGGGCTGTTCTCCCTCCCAGCTTCTCCGGTCTGCCGACCTTGGCAGCGGCATAAACATCACTTCTTACCAGCTTTCTTCTGAGCACAAATCCAAAACACAGCCTCTTGCTAGCTATTATGAAGAAAGTTAACTCTGTCTCAGCTTAACCCAGGACACCCGTTTATCTTGTCCTAAATCTGTTATTTTTCAAGCTTTCATTGAAGAACTTTTTGGTTTTGTGATAGATAATGTTTCATATTTTCACTACATCATTTCAAGGTTTCTCAGATTTCAAATGCACATAGTGAAGTGGCTGAAGCATTACACAAATAAAGCCCTAATCCTGGGAGATCATTTGTCCTTACCTTCTCAGATTTTAACCCATCCTTTTAAGCATCCTTTCTTTGTAGTTACGAACAGCAGTGGCCAGACACCCATCTCCCACCGCCTGTTTGATCCTTACACTCCAGTGCCTCCACAGAGGTATGCCAGGCATTCTAGGAAGTTTCTTATCTGTTTCATTCTGGCTCCAGTTCTACTGCTAAAGCACCCTCCACACTACACAGACTCCCGTGTTAGGTAGCCTGCACTCTTTAAACATTTGTTACCTCCTGCAGTCACATCATATTTCTCAGCTCCCCTTAGCTGCAGCAGATTCTTACCCCTCCAGCTCCCTTCTCCTCGCTCTCTGTGGTCTCCTTCTCAGCACTGCAGAATTAAATATTTTCCATACCCCAGAAGATTTGGTACCATCATCCCATAAATTTCAACTAAACCTCGGGCACTACTAGATCACAAACAATTTTTGAAGTATTCATCCACTGACTAGGCATCTAACTTCAGCAGAAATCTGCTAAACAAATAAGTTTAACCTCCTTACACAGAATATATATTCATTTTAGCAACTTGTTCAGAAAAATAAGCTCCTTACAAGCTATTTTTGGTTGAGAGAAAATATATGAATCCCAACAGAGCTCATTCTCTAACAGGTCACTTTCCAGTTACATATACTTTTTGAAGCAGCAGAAGTCATGCCTTTGAAAGGGTTCCTGCTTTATCCCAGCTTCATTTAAAAGAGTTTCACATATCAACTGTAAGATGCATTTTCTTGCTTTTGATTTCTTTCATGCATTTACCCTTTCTGCTCTTTGAATTGTCTATTCACATTTTTTCAATAAAAATCAATATAAAAATAAAACTAAGAAAAATAAATAACAAGGATTCACTGTGTTCCTGTGCAGTTAGCTGGCTGCATAATAAACACTCAACGACTTTCAGGCCCCAGTGGTTCTCTTCAAAGTTCAAAATCCAACAATTTTATATTTCTCTTATAAAAATTATCTGAGCAGCCTCCTACCTAAATGGCAGGTCAATCATGTCAGCACTGAAAGCATTTCCTTGCAGTGGATGTCCACTCGCTCCCGCTTATAACAACTAACAGTATGTCTATTATATTGCTAATTGGTTCTTTTTTTACTTGACATTATTTTTTCTCAACTTTACTAAAAAGTATTGTTTTTTAACAAGTGAATACTTCATCTTTATCAAGCACACCTTATTCAAACCTGTACTTTCCCACCTAAGTATGTTACCATCAAAGCCGCTAGGCCTTGTCTACGCTGTAATGTCACCATGTATTAGTTTGCTCACTTTATTTGCAGCGACTTACCTATATCAAACTGAAATGCATCCGTGCAACTCCGTTATGTCGGCCTAAAATACTTTCCTTGTTAATCACTGCATCCACAACTTTACGCTTGTTTGAATTAGCTGCTCAGCATTCTAAGCATTTATCATGTGGTGCAATGTTAAATCACTCAGGTCTGTAATTTTCAGCATGCTGTGGCACGTTTACATGAAACTACAGGAATCCTGGGACTGAGGTCAAACGAGCAGACTCCTAGAAGCCTGCTTGTCCCACCAGCACCGCTTCCCAGCTGCTCTCTGGCATCCCGGAAAGGACAAGGCCCCACAATTCGGAGAGCTGTTGGTGCAAGCTGCGTGGCAGACGTGAATTTTCATCTGTGTATTTGGCCCCTCAGTTTCCACAGATTGGGACAGGACCTTCCATCAGGCATCGTTAGGCAAGCGCCACCATGCACAGCACTCGCCAGGCTTGGGGGCTTATCACAGCCCTCATTTCCTTTTCTCCCTCAACGCCACAGCTGCGTGGGCTGTGAAAATCCCACCTGAGCCAACAGGCAACGCTTTGGGCCAAGAAGCGAGGGGTTTCGGCTGAGCCGCCTGCGCAGCAGGAGGGCAGCGTGGGAGCCGAGGGGCAATGCCAGGCATGAGGCTACTGCCGGGTGTGGGCTGCTCCAGCCCAACACAAGGGGGTGGGGAATGGGGGCTCATGCCCCAGGAGTTTCCCCTGGAACATGTTCCCATAAGAAGGGACACAGGGAAAAGCACAGAGGGGGAATTAACAGGATTAAAACGGACTGCTTGTTTAATTCAGCACAATGAAACCTGAGGAAGGGACACGTTTATAAGGGGGAAGGAGAACCCTTGTAACTGCGTCAGCCTCTTCCTGCAAGGGCCCTTTACCAAGCGCTCTCCACGGCGCGATGTGTCCCCGTAAGGGGGCCGCGCATAGGCCAAAAATTGGGCCAGTCGCCCCGGCCACCTCCTTGGGGC
>NW_010128709.1:14308-26289 GCF_000699245.1 Pterocles gutturalis | reverse complement strand
GCTGTGGGCTTGGTGACAGTCCTGGGGACGTCTGCAAGGGCTGTGGGCTTGGTGACAGTCCTGGGGACGTCTGCAAGGGCTGTGGGCTTGGTGACAGTCCTGGGGACGTCTGCAAGGGCTGTGGGCTTGGTGACAGTCCTGGGGATGTCTGCAAGGGCTGTGGGCTTGGTGACAGTCCTGGGGATGCCTTGTGAAAGGCCCATGGGCTTGGGGACAGTCCTGGGGACATTTGTACAAGAGCTGTGGGCCTGGGGACCGCTTTGCCTTGGGGTGTCCCTGGGGACTGCCTCTGCCTGAGGTGCAGGGTCGGGGGACACTCCTAGGGACCCCCCAAAAGCACACTGACACCAGAGCTGTGGGGCTGAGGGACAGTCCCTGGGGACACCCCTCTACCCCCGAAGGTGGGGGCGCTGAGAACATCCAAGGGACGCTGGGGGACTCTTTGGGACAGGAGTGCGGGGTCAAGGACACCCTGCCATCCCCTCGGGACACCTTGAGGGATTCCTCTGTGCGGGTTTGGGGATGTCCCCGGGGACCCCCTGACATCTGAGGTCAGAGGCATCCTTTTTGCTGGTGCCATGGGACATCCCAGAGGCACCCCTGGGGGTGTGGGGTCACCCTCTGTCCCACCCTGCCCAAGGGACACTGCCAGGGTCACCCCCAGGCACCTCCCTCTCTGCTGGTTCCCCCCTGGGGCTCCCCCTTTTTGAAGTGTTTCTCCTGTGGGCAGGACTGGGGGAATCCTGGGGGTCCCCCTTTTCCTGGGGCTGTGCGGTGGGGGGTTCTGGACGAGTCCAGCGTGAAACCCTCTTTCGAGAGGTCCTTCCTCCAGCCAGGCACACGCCGTGGTTTAAGCCCTGGTCTGAGCCCTCAAAACGAGGGCTCTGAAGATGTGTGCCGTCATACCTCGTCCCTCGCCTTCTCCTTCTGCTTGCCCCTCGTTTCTCCTTTCCCCGGGCATCTGCCGCCGGCGAGAGCGTTTCCTAAAGCCTGTCTCTTTGGTGAGGAGCGTCTGCATGAAGGGGACCAGGATGCTGGAGTCCGGGGTGGTGACAGGAGCTGTAAGGACAGATTTGGGTTGGGCCACGTGTCCCGCTTGGTCCACGTGTGAGCTCCAGCCATCTTTGGGAGAAAACACAGGCTCCCTTTGAGAAGGTGAAGCGACTCGTGTTTGTTTTCATCCCAAGTTTTGGGGGAAGGAAGCTTTCTGGACTCTCTGACATTTCTCCCCGATTGTTGGGTTTCCACTGCTTTATGGAATAGGAGTTTTCCTGGGATCTGCAGTGTGTCCTGACACAGATTAATCCGTGAAAACTTGTCTTACGGAAACCATCATGAGTGAATTCCCAGCGCTGTTAAGGAATGGATGGCCTGACATCTCCTCTGGGATGCAGGATGGATGTACAAACCTCTCCCAACCTTTTTCTTCTCTTTCATGGGTGACCCTGTCCTCTGGTCTGTCATCTGTCTGTCTTCTAAAAATTAAGGATAATCTTTAATTTACCTGGAAATCAGTGGATGTTCAGCCTACTTCAAGCTCTGTTACAATGCTCTGCAGCGCTACTGCCTCAGTTTCCCCATTATTTATAAGGATATACTACTTCCCACACAGGATTAATTTGACATAATTGATCTGAATTCAGAAAATCCTTGGGGATCCCTGTTGGAAGTGCTATAGAATCAACACGATGGTTATTTGAATTATTATCATACTTGAACAGGACTCATCTGCCAACACATCTCTGCCTCGACCTGCCTCAATCTCTGCCAACTCCCATCTTGGTCCAATGGTGAAGAGGATTTGGGGATTTTTTAGTGCTGCTCATTTTGCTTTCCTGTTCAGTTCAGAGCAAGAAAGCTCAGGGAAACGGAGGAACCTACGTGAGACTTCAGGCTGGCGGGCTTATTTATACCATCCCAACGAAACCAGACTCAACCGCGTGGCGAAAGTTCAGCGCTGGCACACGCCTGCTTTTCACCCCCAGGATCCCGTTCCTCGGGGACATCGCTTCCCTTCAGCTACGGAGCTGCCCATTTTTCCTGGCTGACTTCAGCCCTCAGTTCCCAATGTGTCTCTTTATTTTAGCGGCAGGAGTAAGGCAGTGGGTTAGGGGAGCAGGTACACCTTTCCCACGCCCTGTTGGCGCGCTGGGAAATCCAGCTCTCGATCGTCCCTACCTCTGGGTCTGTCTTGAGTAACTTCTCGTTGCTGGGATTGTGTCATGGGCTGCGGAGGAGTTTTCCAAGTATCTCCCCACTGATTTCAAAAGCCTCCCAGCTGTGTAGGCTGCTCGCTCCTTACTTTCCCTGTCGGTGCAGGTTGGAGGTGTAGAGCGGAGGGTTTGGATGTGTTCGTGGTGATGGGTGATCCTCTCCACACTGCTTTTCGGCCAGGTCGTAACAGATTTTATTTTCTCAGCTTCAGACCCAAAGAGGAGTTTGTGGACTCTCGGCAGCCCGTGGTCTGCAAGTCGAACGTTATTTTCAAAGACAGCCAGGACTAAAACCCCTCTTTGAGACTGGGTAAACTGAGACAAACCACCAGCGAAGGCTGGGGCACCTGCTTACGATGTCAGGCTTTGGAAAATGCCTTATTTTCACCGAGCGGCCACGGGAAAACCATCAGCTTCCCTCTACCTCTGATGGAGAAGGCAACGAGTAGCTGCACAGCCCTGGGCAGGGTTTGTGCCACGGAGACCCGTGGCTGGGACTTTACCTGGCTGGGACTTCAATTTCTCCAGGGTGCTTCTGAATTTCAGGGGCTGGGGGGTCAGCGCACAAGCAGGGAGTAAATTCTGTACAAATCAACAGCAAAAAAAAGCTCTTCAATTCCAAGCGAATCCCTTCAGCCTCAGTGAATGGGACTTCATCTCTTGTTTTCCTAGAAATACAGGAGGGATGGAGCACAGATGGAAAAAGTAGGTTGCACACCTGCCTGGAGAGGGTGGTTACAAAGCTGTGGGTTCCTCTGTGTGGTGCCCGAGTGGCGGATCTGGACCGTTCACATATTTCAGCCGTATCTCAGAGATGAGCGGTGGCTTTGCCATGGGCTGCAGAGGTGTGAGCTCAGCCCTCGACTGCGGAGAGAGAGGGAAAACATCTAATTGGGGCAAAATCTCCCTCTGCAGCTGGAGAGGTGTCGAGAGGATTCTGTTCTTGGTGGCTTCAGGAGAGGCTGAGAAAGCTCAGCCGTGGCGAGTTGGGTCCTGGCTTTGATTCCAACACACATCCACGGGTCCTGTGAGCGTGGTGTTGATTTCCCATCTACAGCTTGTCCTCCCTGGGAGATAGAAATTAATTCAGAGGGCAGTGCTTTCTGCTCTGAGGAGGGAGACAGCGTGATGCTTGTTCCTTCTGTCTCATGACCGTTTCTTTTCCCGTTTCTCACCCAGTCCTCCCTCACCCTGCTTTCTGCTAAGAGCCAGCCCAAATTCCTCTGCACGTTGATGCCTAACTCTGATTTATTTTGAAGAATTAGGGCTTTACAGAGGCAGAAGGCTGGAGATGGGCATGTTTTGGCTCAGCGTGCATTCACCCCTTTGTTGTTTTCTTCTAGGAAATATTACTGTACGTGGCAGCAGTGGGATGAGAGCTGCCTCCTGGTGCCTCCCAGTTGAATTCTTGCCATGATAAGCTCACTAGAAATGCCGACAGCTTCATATCCATCCCTGGCCAAGCATCTCCTGGTAGCTAAGAGTTATCACAGGTGACCTAGCCCATGCTGAAGCTGATGGCGTGGATGTTTTGTATTCTCTTGTTGGATTTCCGTGCCCTCCTGCACATGGCAGCAGGTTACTGAGAGATTTATTGCTGCTGGGATGGTGACGAGGCAAATGCAGAGTCTTTAAACAACGCTTGTTTTTGGCAATTCCAGGAGCTAAACTTAAAAAGAGCTCAGAATCCAAGATTTCAGGGCTCTTCTCTGTTTTTCCAGATGCTGGCTTTGAAGGACACCCATTCCCATGAACTCTAGAGAGATCCTTGGTGCACGTCAATCAGGTGCAGCGATGGGTTTTTGCTGACGTTGCAGGAGTTCTTGCCAAAAGCTCTGGCTCTGCTCTCTCTATGCGTGACTTTGGGAAGGTTTCCACTTCCCCACAGTGAATTAATGCTGTGCCTTTTCTCCCTGTCTCCAAATCACATTTTCAGCTCTGCACCACTGAAATGTCTTTGCAGTCCCCTGGGCTCCCCGAGCTCTGTTTTTGCAGCTTCTCCTGCACGGCGAGGGAGGATAGATTGGGTGATGGCGTAGTGCCCGTGTCCTGGAGAGGAGCGGGTAGCGCTGGAGCAGAGCATCCCTCGAATCACGCAGAGAACGTGCTCATCTCCGCCTGGGTGGGTTTATTTAGCCCAGCCGCCGAGACGCAGAGGTGGCAATCCTGGAGATGTGAAAACAGCCGAAGAGAGACTCGCCTTCTGCTTCCCGTGGAGGGACACCTCGCTGCCTCCGAGACCACCGGGATTTTCCTCTCTGCCAGGGTATTTCCTCTCACTCAGGTTTATTCCAGACCACATCTGGTGTTGCTCTGGGGACCACGCAGTGGGGATGGACGTCGGCACGTGCACGCCGCTCTCCTTGGCAGTCCTGGCGTGCCCCTTCGCTGCGTGTACCAGCTTTGCCAGGCGCCAGAAGCAATCTCCCAGAGTTTATAAGTCAGCCACGGAGACACAAGGGTTGCTCAGGTGCTTTAAGAAGTCTGCCAACGCTTGTAGCTCCGGCACTGCTTGTTTTGGTGGTCGTCTAAGGGCTTTGCTGCTGTTTGATGGGCAGAGAAAGCCGTTTGCTGTGGTTCTGCTGAGAGCACAGCCGTGTATTTCTTGGGTTACTTGAATATTTCAAGGTTTATCTCTTTGGAAATTCTAACGCTGCATCCTGGTGACGATACGAGGTTTGTTGTCTGCAGTTGCAAGGGGATTGGATTCTGCGGGTTGCCTGAAGTGTTGTGTGTCTCTTTATATTCAGGGGAGGCATTTCTCAAAATCAGCTCTGGATCAGCTGGTGGACAAGGCTGTGATTGCCTTTTGGGGAGAAAAAAAATCCCATTTCTTTGCCTGCCACTAAGGCAAAGCGTTTCGCTGGGGAGCGGTTGGTTTGGGAGGACGAATTGCAGCGGTGGGTTTTGTACGAGGAGCTGAAGCAATGCCTCCGAGCCTCTCTGCCTCCGATTGCCCAATTTCAGCCGCTGTTGAGTGATCTCAGCTTTCCCTCTACTGATATCCTGGTCCAAGAAGAGAAACAGAAATAACTGCAGGCTGAGGACTTGGTTGACGGGGAGAGATTCAAAGTCGGCGCGTGAGTAAGCAGCAGCTCTCTGGGGGAGCCCCGCCGTCACCAAGACTTGCAGGGCGCAAGCACCGTGCGCTCGCTTGTTTTGGTGTGTTCACCATCTGGATTTATTTTTTTCCTTCCCATGAAATCTGTTTTTTCTGTTGTGCCAAGCGTGTGACCTTTCCATCTGCCTTCACTGAGCACAGGGATCCTGTTCCACAGCCGCCAGCTCCGTGCCCGTCCCCTGCTCCGCGCGCTCTGCTCGCCGTGACGGAGGAACGGGATGCTCCCTGTGATCTGCGAGGTGTCACCGCTGGAAAAAAAAATCCTGTCCTTGGCCGAGCCACGCACAGGTCCAGCCTGCTGCAAGGTTTGCTCCTCAGAAATAATGAAAAAAATCCTGTCCTTGGCTGAGCCACGCACAGGTCGAGCCTGCTGCGAGGTTTGCTGCTCAGAAATAATGACAGAAAGCCCTGGAAAAGCCTTGGGGGTGTGGGAGCTGATGAGCATATGTGTCCCAGGAGGTGACAGCCTTGTTGGCGCTGGATTGTAAATGCTTCAAAGCTCTGCGTTTGCAGCCACGGAGCATCTTTGCTGGGGGTTTCAGCTTCACCTGTTCCAGGCTCCTGTCTCTGCAGGTCACAGACACGCTCTGTTTCTCTCCAGGCTGCTTCAGCGTCGCTTGTGGTCCCTTCAACGTGCTGATGCTCTGAGCGTACTGACTTATTTCATCGGCAAAGCCCCAAGGCGAGGTGTACCGAGGATGGGCGCTGAGGCCGGTGCTGGTTTGGAAGCTTGTTGTAAGAAATATTGAGTCAGATCATGTGTGCAACCTCCAAAACATCCTGCTGGAGCTGGAGTTTTAGGGCTTTGTGTTCTACAAGAAAGAAAAACATCCCTGCCTTGACATTCAGCCTGCTTTTATGGCTGGCGTGGAAAAGAATGAGTTTTCCGAGCAGGGTAGTTCGGCTTCATCTTTATCCGTTTGCTGTTGAATGTCTGCACTCCCCTGAGCAGCTGTGAGAGTGCTGGTGGCTTTTCTACATTCTGTGTGCCTGTTCTGTCCCGTCCCATTGCCTGTTCCCTTGGGATCGAGCTGCCATCGCCTGCCTGGGACAAGGTCAGTCTCCTGCCACTTTTTTTTTGGTGCTCCCTGGAGCTCCTGAGGGTGCTGAGCTCCGGGTGCAGCCCCAGACTGAGCGCCGAGCCCCGGAGCTGACTGCTTCTGAATCAGCATTTTTTTAATCACGTCGTTAGACAGCTTTGCGAGCTGCGTTCACAGGAAGCCCTGCGGGTTTGCTCTCGCTGCTGAGGGTTATTCTGGCTGGGCAATGCGATGGGTAACAGCCACCATCCTCCAGTCCTGCAGCACGATGCTGGGAGCAGGTTTGGGAGTGATTTTGGGTCTAGCAAAAGTTTTCCATCTCCAGCTGCCTGCCTGGATGGCTCATGAAATCCTGTCCTGAAAGAAAATCACCAACTTGATAGCTTGGAGAAGGTTTATTTCCAGCTGCTGGGGAAGGCGGTGAGACAAGAGAAATTGAGGCAGAAAAAAAGCTGCTGCAGTTGCTGTTAGGTTTGGCTGTCCGCTTGCTGCTTGGTGGTCCTGCTTTTGTTTTGTGTTCCTGCAACTGAGGAAAATCCCTCGCAGTCCGTGTGCTGGGGGTGGGAAAGTGGGTTTCGGAGCGTCTGTCGCCTTTCCCACGCAGCAAGCGCTGTGGTTAGGGAGCTGGAGTGCCTGAGCGGGCTGTTTGCTTTGCTTTCGCCGTGTTTGTCCTGCCAGGGAAATACCAAGAAGAAGGGAAATGAACTCGGTGTCAGAAAGCTGCTGGTGGAACATCTGCGGGGCAGATTGACGGAGGGGAGCCGGAGACTCGGTTGGGTCGTGGCCAGCTGGGAACAGGTCAGGAGAGTGCGTTTCAGTGTTTCAATAAAGTCGTAGAAATACTGGAGAGATTTCAAACACCATAAGAACGATTAGATTTGGAGAACATACTTGAAAGCCTGCCTGCCCTATTGTTTTTTTGGCATCTCTTGCAACGCAGGAGCTCTGCAAATAGACCTGGAGAGCTCCGTGCTCATTGAGAACCGGCGCAATTAGTAGGCTATAAAGTTGTGCAAGGAATATCCTTTCTCGTGTGTGCTGGAGCGCGGTGTGGTGTGTCACTGCAAAAAAAAAAAAAAAAAAAAATCAACTTGTGATTGATAAACAGTGATTAAATCCGCCTTCTCCTCGATGGGGCAAGGTGCAATTGTTCAGAGCGCAAACGCTGTGTTTGCTTCCTTCTGTTCCTTTTGGATGAACGTCCCTCTGCTCTGCTTTCTTAAGTGTGTTTAATTCCCCAGCTTCGAGTGTTTGGGCTCTGGAGGAGCTTTTGTAACCGGTTTGCCGAAGAGGGTTTTGTCCCACGCTGTCTCAATGCCGGCGCTCAGACCCAGCCGGGGCCGCGGTCGCGGTGAATGGCGGGGATGCCTTCTGCGTGCCAACAGCACTTATTTTGGCCACAGGAATGTCTATAAATAGCCTCGGGTCAGGGCTCGAGGCATTCGCTGTGCCCCACACGAGTCCTCCATCCGAGTCAGCCTTCAGCCCTTCCTTCTGGTTTGGGAATGCAGAGGAGACGAGGGGAAGAGCATCTCTCCGAAAAACCCCAAGATGATGACCGTCATGCTTGGTTAATCCTTTTTAACCTTCTTGCTTGCCTCCTTCCTGATTTTCCCCGGCTCCAGCCCGGCTTGCTGCCTCGGTATGGCAGGGAGCTGCTTTGGGGATGCTTCATAATGCTTGGTCATCACCTCCCAGACAGGTCCGTCTGCCACGCCGTGGGGAGGGAGAGGTTGGGTTCAAATTATTAATTTGTGGTTTGTAGCGATTTACAGGAGAGAAGTCAACGCTCCATGTAAATGCCATTTTCCAGGGCAGTGCCACATCAGCTGCCTGTGCAGCATGATCAGGGCTGGGGCTGGGATCATCCATGGTCTGATCTTCTGCCCCAAG
Organism: Pterocles gutturalis; assembly: GCF_000699245.1. Classification (NCBI taxonomy): domain Eukaryota; kingdom Metazoa; phylum Chordata; class Aves; order Pterocliformes; family Pteroclidae; genus Pterocles; species Pterocles gutturalis. The sequence goes on along the minus strand of NW_010128709.1, from coordinate 18,022 downwards.
GTGCTCGAGGTCTTAATTCCAACAGATTTTGGGCAAGGTGGATCTTGGAGCAGGCCTTTGGGAAACAATGCAACTGGATTTGGTTCTCCAGCTGGGAAAGTCATTCCACCGTGCCTTTCCTCCCTGCGTGTCTTCACCCCTCTTCCCAAGCCGACCATGCCTCCCCATCAGCTTTTGCAAGCCCCAGCCTTTCGCCACCCTCGCCGTAGGGATGACTGCACCCAGGGGATCCTGAGGCTTGTTCCGTCTTGTTTCCTCCCTGGACGTGTGGTAGCTTGGCAGGGATTCGCCTCGATGATCTTTTTGGGGTGTGCTGTGCTCCGGCAAGTTGTACACATCGTTTGCTCGGGGCTGTAAGCCCTCGGCCGTGTTTATTTTGGAGGGATGCTGGAAATGGCGCTGTCCCGATCCGGGGAACGTGGCGGCACATCTTTGTGCCTGCAGGTAGGCATGAGCCCTTGGTGCGCTTCCCTGTGACCCACGGTTCCTAAAATGCCGTGATTTGGAGTGCCCGAATCCAAATCCAAAACTGCTGAGCGTGCATTTCCCGCTGGCCGGGTGCCACGTGCTCAGGGCTGGACTCTGAGCAAAGCACAGCCACACCGGCTCGCCCGCTGGCTCCTGACGTTGCAGAGGGACAGATCTGAAGCTGTTGGGGTGGGTTTGCTCTGGGTTTTCCGGCGGCCTTCCCCCAAAGAGGGTTTGTGCAGAGCAGGAGGCTGCGTGCTCCTCGCAGAGCAGCTAAAGGTCACCCCAAGCCTTCATATAACCCAGAACGAGCCCTTCAAACCTAGATCCCTTCAGCAAGGGAAGATTTGGCTTTTCTAGGGAGGAGAAATGTGGTTTTCTGAATTTCCCTGGTGCTTCTCGACGTTGGGAGATGCTGAGATGAGACAGGCGCCGATTGCTGACCATCCCTCTGATGGTGGGAGCGGGTTGGGCCGTGTAGCGATGGAGAGGGTTGGGAGCTGTGAGCCGGCCCCTTCAAACCTAGATCCCTTCAGCAAGGGAAGATTTGGCTTTTCTAGGGAGGAGAAATGTGGTTTTCTGAATTTCCCTGGTGCTTCTCGACGTTGGGAGATGCTGAGATGAGACAGGCGCCGATTGCTGACCATCCCTCTGATGGTGGGAGCGGGTTGGGCCGTGTAGCGATGGAGAGGGTTGGGAGCTGTGAGCCGGCTGCAGGACGGGCTGTAACAAAGATCTAAATTATTTTTGGAGAAGGAAGGAAAGAAAAAAAGAGGAAATGCTTCTGTTTGCTCATCTCCCCTGCTGCCCAAGCTTGGAGCCTCTGTCACGGGGAATTCCTCCGGTCGGTGGCAAAGACAGGCTCCAAGTTCCCTCTGAGATGACCTCCCCGAGCTGGCTGAGCGGCTCCTTGGCCTTAGTGGTAAGCTAACGTAGGGCTGGGTGATTTTTATTTTCCCGTAGCTGTCTGCCACAGCGGCGTTTCCTCAAGCCAGCGCAGATCCTGTGGAAACCCCTGGCACAGGATCCCTCCTTGGAGGATACCCCGGCTCTCTGCAGAGGCAGCAGCCTGGCTGGGACAAGCCGGGAATTCCTGCCTTCACGTCCTTTGGCAGGGGCTTTGCTTCCTGCCTCAGTTTCCCCAAAAATGGGATATTTTAGTGAGCACCAGACGGCTCTTGGAGGACATCCCCCGTGGCTCTGTCTATCCATTTCCAGAAGGATACGGCTCTAAATTATGACTTTATTTCTTCTTCTAGTGTCCCTGCTGCAGGAGTGAGCTTAAAACACCAGCTGCAGGAGAAAATCTTCTCGAACAGTGGGATTTTAGGGCGCTCTTCTCCCCGCCTGGGTCTGGGCTGCCTATTAAATCTTCTGGGATGGCTTCCTCCCAAAAAGTGGATAAGAGCTGCTGAGCTGAAACGCTTCGGATCTCACCTGGGTGTTGTGCATCGCCGGAGCACCCACGGGTGGCTCTGCAAACAAAATGTTATTGCGTGTTTCCTTCCCCAGGGGATTTACCCTCCGGACGAGATGGGACAGGGACGGGCTGGACTGCGCCCTGCCATCGGACGAGGGAGTTTGGCTGCGATTATTCCGGCTCAGCAGTTCTTTCCCACGGAAGGGCTGGGACCTGCTCTGTGCAGGAACACGCCTGGCTCTCCCGTCTTACCCAAGAGCTCCGGAGAGAGGCAAGGTTTTTAAGCCAGGAGGGTGCTGAGCTAGATATATTCATATTTTTAATGGAGCAGGGGCCGTGAGGTGTTCTCTGTCCCATCGATAATATTTACATCGAGACTGGACGATGTTCTAAAGGACCTTCTCTGTGATAATTCCAGAGGAGAAACCAGTTTCTGGGGACAGGTCAGACCCGACAAGCACGATACCACCACATTTTAGGTTTTTAAATCAAACTGGTGAGGTTTGGCAAAGCCCTATTGGATCACCAAAATAATGAACGTACGGGTGATGTCGTGGCTCAGCCGAACCATGCTCGCTCGTCGCCAGCCAGAGTAAATAACCACGGCACATCCAGCTGAGATTACACCCTGGGTGAGTAATCCCCCCGCCTGAACGCCAACTATGTGCGAGACGGGGACCTAAATAGCTCTGTAAGCTCTGGGGGCAGGAGGAGTTGGGTGTAAGGGGATTTCTAGCAGGTTTGGCAGAAGCAAAAAAAGCGATTTATGCCGTGTCGAGCCTCCCAGGGCTGTTGTAATTAGAGCACGGGGCCAGCACTGACTTCAGAGCTGACTTTGCAGCTGCGAATGGGTTAACTGAGGGTGAGTCAAGCCGTCCTGATTTTTTTGAGAGAGCTGTAGCAATGTAGCCTCGCCCCAATGGAGGAGGCAAATGACTCGGGATTAATTGAGCCGCCTTTTTCCCACGTGCACGTGCCTCCGTCGTATCCGCGTTCCCCGCTGCCACGCAGACAGGCAGTCCGTACCAGCCTGCGTTTGAAAGTCCAGGGCAGCTCTCTGCTGCCTGGCGTCAATACCCAGCATCGCAGCGGTTACTCGAGCCGCCTGGAACAAGCAAACCTCTCTCTTCCCGGGATGCTGAAACCACGCTGAGATTTCGCAGATTTAACACGTGTGCTGCACGAAGGAGGCTCCTGGACTCAGGGCATCTTTTACACCTGGAAGCAACGTCTCTCCCCAGCCAGGGTTTCCCATGGCAAGACCCTGAGACCTCACCCATGGCAGATGCAGAAAGATCAGAGCCTTGATTTATTTCTCTTCTGAACGGCTTTGCGATGGCTGCACCGCTGCAGAGGAGCCACCAAAACCCCGCCGTGGTGTTGGCTGGGAAGGAGGAGGCTGCGCAGCTCAGCAGACGGGGAAGTTGGTTGTGCCGCCGCGGCCACGCAAATGTGGACGAGTCTTTGTGGATGAGGCTCTCCTTAGGAGTTACTGCCTTTGGGGTACTCTTAAGAGCAATTGCTGCACCCTGTAAGTAACCTGCATCAGGGTTTAGCAAGCTGAGATAATAAAAGGCTATTTAATGCTGGCTGCGAGTGTGTTGGCATCTCCGGCTGCCTCCTCGGTAGGCTGTAGAAGGGCGTTTCACCCATCCTGCATCTTCTTTTTGCAGCTGCAGAGCTACTTTGCTGCTTGCGAAGATGAGACGCCGGCCATCAGAAACCACGACAAGGTCCTGCAGCGGCTCTGTGAACATCTGGACCACGCTCTGCTCTACGGGTGAGCGCGGAGCCTTACTCGGGGCTGCTGCGGGGTTTCTGGAGCA
>NW_010128709.1:13001-13947 GCF_000699245.1 Pterocles gutturalis | reverse complement strand
ATCCTTGAGGTCTGTTCCAACCCCAATGATTCTGTGATTCTCACCATATGTTGCCTAGCATGTAGCTTCAGCATGGGGAAGCCATCTAGGCAGTAATTGGGATGGAGATAACGAAGCCCTTTTTCTTCTTCCAGCCTGCAAGATCTTTCCTCGGGCTACTGGGTGCTGGTCGTTCACTTCACCCGCCGGGAAGCCATCAAACAGATCGAAGTGCTTCAGCACGTGGCCACCAACTTGGGACGCAGTGAGTATTTCCAGACACTGCCCCAGCTCTGAGGACAAACCTCGGTGTGGGGACATCTGGCAGGAGGCCCAGGCAGGTTGTCCTGACTGCATTTTCGAGGGCTGGGGCTGCAGGCAGCTCCCCGCTGAGTCCGGGTCACTTTGCTCAGGCCGAGGAGGTGGTGGATTTCCTGCCGTTATTGCGTGACAGCTCTAGAAATAACAGCACCGTGTCGCAGGATCGGGTGTTGGGTCAGAGACTTAGCTCTGATTCTGTTGCCGTGAAACCAAAGCGATCTGGGCTGTGCTGGGAAGGGTTTCTGGCCGACGGGAGGCATCACCTCTCTCACCCCAGAACATCTCTCTGTAGCTGTCGTTTGCCCGATGCTGCTTCTCCCCTGCTGCGAGTTGTCTGTAGCGGATGTGTGGGACCATCGAGGCCACTTTTGACACAGGACGATGCCCAGAGACCTCTCTGCGCAATTATCCCAAGCCCCGTAGCGGTGAGAGCGGAGGCTCCACCATCACCCTTCTCTGCACCGGAATTTCTGTAATATCTCAAGCTGCACCTGTGCTGATTTGGAGCGATTCTCCCTCCGCCTCTCCTGTCTCCTGATTTCCAGCAGGGCTCCCATCTCGCTAGAGAGACTCAGTTTTGTCTCTGCTTCTCAACCAGCTACCACCCAGTCTCTTATTCCCATTCCCACCCCAAATCACGAATCTG
>NW_010128709.1:5267-12928 GCF_000699245.1 Pterocles gutturalis | reverse complement strand
TGCTGAAATTTCCCCCCCAGATTTCCCCAACGGTCAGTTGCTCCCCTGAAATGATACGAATGCGAGTGAACGATCTGACCTGTTTTAACTGATTTCTGATTATTTCTTAGGCGTTGCCCCGCAGATAAATCTCTGCTGTTTTCTTTTCAGGCCGGGCATGGCTGTACCTAGCCCTCAACGAAAACTCCTTGGAGAGCTACTTGAGGCTGTTCCAGGAGAACCTAAGCCTGCTGCACAAGTACTATGTCAAGTGAGTATCCCAGCTCCTTGTTTGGGTGCTGGTTGGCATCCCTTCTTGTCAGAAGCCAGCCTGGTGGGGAAAAAGCAGGATCTGACCTTTCCTTGTGGGTTTTGCAGAGGTTTTGCATAATTTCAAGTTCCCAGATGCGGATGCACTGCCCTGTATCGGGGGGCCTCCAAGCATCTCTCCTACTCACTGCTTTTACTCCCAGTCCCAGATCTACCCTGTATATTATTCCATGTTTTCAAAAAAGATGCTGAGCTGTTGTCCAGGGACCCCTCTTGTCTGGTGGTCGCCTGGAAATCTGGCTGTAGCTCGGTTTGGGGACAGCACGTGGTGAATTCCTGCCTGCTCCGAGCCACACGGATCTGCCCTGAAGCTCTGCCGTTGCTCTTCGGAGGCAAAGAGCCGGCTCGCAGCTCTGGGGCTGTTTAGCTCGGAGACATGCCACCAAGAAAACAGAAGGGCACTTGTAGCTGTTTCTTCTCTTTCCCCCTTCTCTAAAGCTCTTGTGTTTTGTCCATGCTGCAGGAACGCCCTGGTTTGCAGCCACGATCATCTGACCTTGTTCTTAACGCTGGTGTCCGGGCTGGAGTTCATCCGCTTTGACTTGGATCTGGTGAGGGTTTATCTCGGCTCTGGGAGCGCGGGTGTGTGGAGCAGGGGGAGTCCTGGCTGTCAGGGGTCCAGGATGTACCTTCTTGTTGGGCTTCCTCTTGTTCAGCTGAAAACATGAAGCTACCACTTTTAGGAAGGGCTTTAGGCTAGGGTCTTTGGAGATCCAGCAACGGGATTTATTCCTATTGCTCAGAAGAGGAAGGAGGCAGGTATGGGGAACGCAGCTGTGGGGCAGATCGATGGGGATAAAGGAGTTCATAGAATCATAGAATCACAGATCAGTTTGGGTGGGAAGGGACCTTAAATCCCATCGAGTGCCACCCCCTGCCATGGGCAGGGACACCTCCCACCAGCCCAGGTTGCCCAAAGCCTCATCCAGCCTGGCCTTGAACCCCTCCAGGGATGGGGCATCCACAGCTTCTCTGGGCAACCTGGGCCAGCGCCTCTCCCCCCGCACAGGGAAGAATTTCTTCCCAATATCTCATCTAAAGCTCAGAGTTGAGCTCTGCAAGCGTGGTACGAAATGCTGGCATCCCTCCAGGCAAACACAAAGCCACTGGCTAACCCTCGGCGTCACCGTGAAGCTGTCGGGTTTCCTCGGAAAGGCGGCAGAAATGGACAGACAGAGGACGTTGAGGGACAGCCCCGTCATCTCTACTGCGCTAATAACTGTGTGTGACTCAGCGCCCGACTCTCTCCTCTGCAGGACGCTCCGTACCTGGACCTGGCCCCGTACATGCCGGATTACTACAAACCTCAGTACCTGCTAGATTTTGAGGACCGCTTGCCCAGCTCGGTGCACGGCTCAGACAGCCTGTCCCTCAACTCCTTCAACTCGGTCACCTCCACCAACCTGGAATGGGACGACAGCGCCATCGCTCCGTCCAGTGAAGGTCAGTGGGGTGTTGGAGGTGGGTGCATGCTCCCACATCTCCTTCGGCTGAGCCGCTGCATGAGACGCCAACTGAGGCAGCAAATGATGGGCTGGAAGAGACCAAACCCAGCAGTTAGGCTGGGATTTAAGCTGTGGACAACCCCTTTGTCTCAGACCGGGAGAGGACTTTCCCTGCTAGTCACCTCCGGCCACGTTTCTGTCCTGGGGGATGTTTTTTCTTTAGCAAGAACTGGAGAAATCTCCCCATGGAGTGAAAGCCGTGCCAGTATCTGAACGTGGCTTCCAGCTCAGAGCAGGGGCGCCGGGCTGCAGAGGACCTTTTTAACTGCTCCTTTTGCAGTCACGTACGCTGGGGGTGGTGGGGAATAGTTTCCAGAGTCTTTTCTCCATGTCTGCAGTCTGAGGAAAGGCAGCTGGTGGTCTCAGAGGTGCTGTTTTTCCCTCTTTATGCATTTTAACTTGAGCACCCTGATAAATTGTCAGCTCACCCCCTTCTCTCCATCAGAGAGGGCTGGAGGATGTTCCTGATGAAGTGAGAAGGCATCTACCTTGTTCCTGCGCCCTTAACCCGCTCTGGGCTGGAGCAGGGAGCTCGTATCCTGCATGGGGCACGTTCACATGAAGGAGCAGCTGGAGCTGGTCCTAATCCAAAATACCTTGGCCCTATTCCTTTTTTGATGTCAGGTTGAACAAAGCGAGACAAGGGGATTCTGGAATGGATGGGGTGATGGGTGCAGTGAATTTCAGACTGAGCCCGCATACAGACGGGTTTCCTCTGAGACCAGCGTCCGCCAGTTGCCTTTCACGTGCAAGATAAAACCAGAGACATGAAAGATGCTGAGAAGGAACAGCCTGGGATGGGCATTTGTGTTGTTTTAGCAAAGGACTTGGTAGCACAGCACTGTTTTGGGCTCACCCCCGACATCTGCACTCGTGCTGTAAGTGTGCAAGGTTTGCTTTTGGAAACTTTTTTATGCCTCCAGCGTCCGAGGTAAGTCGGAGACAGCACGAGGAGCCTAGCAATGCAAGTCACAGGAGGAAGGTTCTCCATCCGCAGAGGTTTGGCCTAAGCAGCCGTTTCGGTGCTTACTGCATCCCCTGGGTTTGTATTCCGGTTCCTCGCTCAGGAGAACACGTCTCGGTGCCAGCACACCTCCTGCCTGTCCCTGCTGACCGGGCAAGGGGTGTCACTTGGGCTTGGCTGTGTGCTCCAGCCCGTCTGGTGGATGGAAGCTTAATGCTCAAGAGGGGTTTGGAGTAGGGATCCAGGAGATTTTGGAGCTAGATTTTGGTTTTGGCATCATCACAAGCTATTCTGTGTGTCCAGGCAGAGCTGGTGATCTGTGCCTCAGTTTCCCCACGCAGAGAGGGGTTCGGTGCTGCTGTGGAAATGCCGTTCCCAGCTGCAGGACCAGGACGGTGGCGGTGTCTGAGCCCAGGAGGACAGGCATTGCCACTGTTCCTCTGCCGTGGAGGGATGTGACTTCAATAACTATGTCACTGCTCGTCATTTCAACGGGAGCATCTCGCTGCCCTGGGGGTGTAGCTGGAGCCGGGGATTTTAGGATCAGAGGAGAAGTTTTTCCCTTTAATCAGACCCCTGGCTTTGCAAACATTAATGAGTCAGACATCACACTAAGTGGGGAAACTGAGGCACAGAGTGATTAAATTGCTTCTCAGAGGGCATCCCTGATGAGTTACACAAGCCCTGGATGACACCGACCAATTTTTCTGTTTTGGCTTTCCAGCAGCTTGCACAAGGGGGCCTTCATCCTTCACTGGTCCCGTTGCAGCTCCCCTAACGCAAACATCCAGCAGGAACAGCCGTTAGCGCAGCTGGTTTCCATTTGCATCCGAGTTCCCTATTTTCTCATGCGTTTCAGATATCGGTGGAAGATTGTTTTGTTTCTCTCCTTCCCCATCTCCCTCCCCAAATCCCCTTCACACTCTCCCCTCTCCCCCCAGCTCCCTCCCCACTACTTGTATTTCTAATCCTGAGTTTTATCCCTCGTTTTTGTAGATTATGATTTTGGAGATGTCTTTCCAGCAATGCAGACCATGCCCAGCAGAGACTGGGAAGGTGGGACATACTCATCTGTTACAACATTTTGTTTTTTCTCTCTGCATTGCTGCCACCTCAAGCTTGCTGCATGCTTCCCCACTTCAGTTCTTTAACAAGCAACAGCCACATCCTTGATGGAATTCGGTAGAGGCAGAAAGGAGCGGAAAAAAATCCCCCAAGGTGGGAAATCGTGTGTCTCATCTGAGCCCACGTGCAAAGCTTTCCCCAGCTCCTGGTGTATGGGGACACGCTCACCTGGCCGCACATCCCGGGGCAGAGGGATGTTTTCCTGCCTCTGACGATGCCTCCGTGTCCTCGGGATGTGTCTGCCCCGACGTTCGGTGTAGCAGACACGAGGCTGGAGTTTTGAGTGCAGGTCTGTGGCTGTGTTGGCAAAGGAACCGTTACACCAGGTCACAAAAGAAAAGCTGCAGAATTGTCACCATCGCGACGCTGGCAGGATCAGCGGCCGTCCAAACCGAGCGTTGATGTGCCCACTGAGCGTACGCTGGAAATTTCCTCTTTGGGGTAAAGCACACTGATTGAAAAACTGATTTCCTGAAAGCCCTGGAAAACAGCAGAATTAATTCTGCTTTCTTTAAATTGGGGGCTGTTGTTGGGATTAATTTGTCCGGTTTTCTTTTCCTTGGACCCTGCTCTCCTGTGTCAAAACATCTCTCAAAACCACAACAGTCTGGATCGCTACACTTTTTATTCTTATTTTACCACTTCTAAAACCAACTTCTCAGCTATGTCTGGCCTTTACGGCCAAGAGCACGTGCCTGTTTTAGAGGAACTTGTTCTCCTTCCTCCCCATGCAGTCCCTGTGCGTACCCTTCGCACGTCACGGGAGCAGGAGACCGGCTTTACCCCCGGAGGAAATACACCCACGCTCTGTCCTGAGCAGTTGGATGGAGCCTTGGGTCCAAATGGCCGGTATTTGGGGAATATTTGGGGAAATTCTGCCTGAATTCCATGTGGATGGCTCCAGGGCTCTAACACACTCCCTCTCATCTTCTTTCTTAGCCCACGCGCAGAGATGCTCGCTGAGATGGTTTAATGTCTCCCTGAAGCTTGAGGGTAAAAAACCACGTTTCTAAACCCAACACCCAGCGAGAAACTTAACCGTGGGTGTTGGGTGCAGGCTGGGAGAAGCCAAGGGATGCTGGGGGCAGATCCCTCCAGTTTTCAGAGGCGTGCACGGCTTCGGTGCGCTCCCCCGCTGCTCCGGGCTGGGCTGCAGGGTGCTGAGCAAACCTCGGCCGTAGCAAAGGTTCCATCCTGACCCCCGGTCAGGCTGGCTGGCTGATGCCGTTTGTACACCGAGCAAGAGGGTGAGGAAGTTGGGACAGTTCCTGTTTTCAGCAAACGCATTTTTGGGGTAAAATTCTATATTTTGGACAAGGATTGTTTTGTCTCAACAGAACCAGCAGGGTTTAGGGAAAAGAAATGACGTTCATTTTGGTGATTTCAGCCGCAGGCTTCTAGCCTGTGTAGGCTTTAAATGTTTTATTTTCCCTTTAATGGTAGACATGAAGAATCTCCCTGATTTACTTCCCTTGACACCCTCCACGCTGCAGGGCCGGCGTTTCGGCAGGACCAAAGCAGCGTTTTGAAACTGCCCATCACAAAACGGCCTTCGTTAGATTTTTACAAGAGGTTTCCTTTTCCTACTCCAATCCTGCGCCCCCGAATCCCTCTGCCAGGGCTGTGCTTTCCTTCGGGAGGGGTCTCTCTCTGTCTCGCAAGAGGTTTCCAGCTGGCTTTGGAAACGACGGGTGCTGGAGAGGAGAAGGGCGTCGGTAACCTTCCTTGAACCATCACTTTGTGGCCGGATAACTCCACGCATGACTCCTGCAGCCCCTCTCCACTGCTCCTTTTCCCTCTCAAGACTAACACGGGCTGAGGATAACCCCCCGCATGACTCCTGCAGCCCCTCTCCACTGCTCCTTTTCCCTCTCAAGACTAACACGGGCTGAGCTGGGTGTGCTGTGACCTATCTGTGCTGTCCTCAGACCCCGGTGAATGCCATGTCCCCCCCTCCACCACCCTTCCAGCCCCCGTGGGTGTCTTGGGCAAGCGGAGAAAAGCAGCCAGCTCCGTAAGGATCGCTGCTGAATGGCCCGGCTCCGTTTCCACCCTTTTAGCCCAGCGGGCATCTTCCCAAGACCCCATCACCGGGGAGAAGCAACATTTTTTCATTAACTCGCTGTCATCTTCCTACCGTGGCCCCAAGACCCCTCAAGTTCCTTCCCAAGGACTCCACCTCTACTATTTAATCCGGCTGCCGGCTCCTGGGTGACCGAGCTGTTATTTCCAGGCGTTGTCTAAATTGCAGCGGGTACCAAACGCAGAGCGATGGCGCTGGCCTCTCTGTCCCTCCTCGCACAGAGCCTGCTGCCCGCAGCGATCTTGGAAGCTAAGCCGGTCCGACGGTGCTGTGCCGGTGCCCGGGATGGTGTCACTGCGAGCAGAGCAGTGACCGTGTAGTGCCCCGAACCCCAGCCACGCAGCTTCGCTTGATTTGACGTGATCCAGCTGCCCGAGCTGACGTTCATTTTCCCATCTTGTCTTTGCAGATGGAGACCTCACGGACACGCTCAGCTGCCCGCGCTCCACCGCCTCGGAGGCAAACGGCAGCAAGGCTTCCGTGAAGAGCCCGACACAGCGCTACAACCCGTTCAACGAGGAGAAAACCGAGGTGCCGTCCTCCACCGAGACCACGCCGGTGCACACAGCTTCCCAGGAGAAGGCAGGAGCCACCCCCGAAGGAACGGACCAGTCCGAGAGCTGCACGGAGCTGGAGGTCATCAGGTAGGGACAGAGCTGAGGGTTGTCACCAGAGGTTGGTGATGTGCCACCTCCTCTAGCCCAATGGGGACAGCATCTGGGGTGTAGCCTTTATACAATCGCGATAAAGTGGTTTTCTACCTCCAGACACCCATGGGTGCTCTGTAGGTGCCAGCAGAGCTCATCCCTTGGCTCTGTAGACCTACAGGCTGGCTCGACATAAACATCTCTACCTGGTGGTATTGGAGAGCTCAGAGGAAGCCGTGGGCTTTTATTTGAAGCTTTCTCCAGCTGGTGGCAGGTTTGCAGCAATTCTGGGTCTCAGATCTCTCCCGTCCTTCCTCTTGTTTGACAAGGAGCTTGTGGCCAAACCTGTCGAGGGAGACGCCTCCGCAGACCTGCTGGCCTGCGTTTGACTCTTGCAGAGGAGATCCCTGGGGATCCCTCGGAGCCCTTCACCCAGACAAAGAGCTCAAGGCTCTGTCTGCTCACACCTGGGGACGGGGGTACCCCAAAACCGGCCCAGCAGCCCTGTGCTTTGCTCTCACACCCTGTTTTTCCTGGGAGGAGCAGAGGAGCAGGGTTACATCGCACCCAGCTCTCCAGCAGACACCAGGGAAGGGGAGCTCGGCGCTCGCTTCCCAAACAAGTGACCTGGCAGCAGGTGGGGTGCCATGGGAGGACCAAACGCTTCGGCAGCTGGCATCCCGGTGTGCTGTTCGGCTGGAGAGGGCTCCAGCCGGCATCTCCCTCTTCTGGCAGCTGAGGACGCAGCATTCCCGTGTCCTCAAAACCTTCTCCCTTCTTGCTCTGAGACGGATTTCTCTCCCATCACTTTAGCTCCACATCCCTTTTGCAGCCAAAGGAAGCCCAAGATGCTGCATCCAGCAGCCGATGCCGCTTTTATTTTTTGGATAGGGAGGAAATTGCATCCGTACCGTGCTTTTCTTGTGATAGCTGGCATGGAGACAGGGGCTCAATGTGGCCACACGTTGAGCAGATGTTCTTGACATAAGAATTTCTCTGCAACACAGAAAATTGCAAAGGAAAGTTGT
>NW_010128709.1:0-5248 GCF_000699245.1 Pterocles gutturalis | reverse complement strand
TGCGCAGATCTGAGCAGGCACAGGTGGGTGACATCTCTTTTGGTCTCTCACCATGCAGGTTAGCCAAGAAGAAGAAAACAGGCAAGAAGAAGAAAGCAAAGCCCGAGGAGCCGGTGAACACCCCTGCGCCCGTAGCGCCCGAGACCCAGCAGGCCAGCGGGGACAGCGGTGTCAACGGGCTGAGCGACCGAGAGGAACCGCAGAAAGACGATGGTCCTGTGGCCCCCGCTGGGGAGCCGAGCCCGGGCGGGCAGGAGGAGGGTGGCGAGCGCTCCGCCCTCAGCCAGCTGGCTTTACGCATCCCCGAGATGAAGGACACGTCCATGGGGAGCTTGGGGCAGCCGTTGAGCAAGGTGATGGACAGGCTGAACGGGCAGCTGGACCCCGGGGGGTTGATCGCCCCCCACGAGCCCCCCGGGCAGTCCTTTCGGACTGGCACGCCAGGGGAGACCCCAGATGGATCGTCCTCTGGCGACTTTAGCGAGGGGATTTCAGCCCCCATGGACTTCTACCGCTTTACCGTCGAGAGTCCAAACGCTGCTGCACCAGGTGGTGGCCACCATGACCCTCCAGGGCCTGGCCAACCGGCACATGTTTCTGGTAGCCCTGAGGCTCCTGAAAAAGAAGAAGAAAGCAGAGAAGGAGAAGCAGTTGGGGCAGTAGAGGAGTCTGGAGGGGCGAGTGATGAACCCCAGACTGGCCAGACAGAAACAACCAACACCCAGGCTCTCCACGAGCCGAAGAAGGAGCAGCCCAGCCCTTCCCCGAGCAGCGCCGAGGACTCCGGGGTGGAGGAAGGGCAGGGCAGCCCTTCGGAGCTGACCCATCCCTCCGAGTTCAGGTGAGGCTGGGTTTGCTCAGCAGGGAGGGTATCTTCCAAACAACCTCGAGCTCGAGCTTTGTCCTTGGTTTGGGGGAGCAAAGCCCATCCTTTTCCACCCCAAACCATTCTGTGATTCTATGAAGATGAGGCACAAGGGGTCAGGAGGAGAAGGTCTTGGGGACCACCAGCTGCCCAAATCCTGGACAAGTTCAAGAAGGAAAGGGATTGTCCTTCCTGGACCCCCCCAGCCCCACGTGTGTGTCCATCCCCTGCTGTCTCTCTCTGCAGGGTGGATAACAATCATCTCCTCCTGCTGATGATCCACGTCTTTCGGGAGAACGAGGAGCAGTTGTTCAGGGTAAGGCGGTCGCAATCGATCTCCCCCGAAGGACCGCGCTCTGTGCCGGCATCGGCCGCAGGCTGAGCGCTCTTCTCTCTCCGCACAGATGATCCGAATGAGCACCGGGCACATGGAGGGGAACCTGCAGCTCATCTATGTCCTGCTGACGGATTGCTATGTCTACCTGATCCGGAAAGGTATCCCAGCGGACAACCTCTATGCTCATCTGGGCTGTACAGCCTGCAGGGATTGAACTCCTGGAGGCCTGGAAGCTGCGGGGAGGGAGGCTTGTTTGATCCATGGCTTGTCGATAAATTAGGGCACCATAGCTATCTACCTTCACTGCAAGCTCCTGTCACTTCCCTTGTGTCCCCAGGAGCAGTGACAGCCTCAGGAGGGAGCTCAGGTTGACTTATGTCCCCAGAAGCCAAGGTTGAATGAGGCTTTGAGCAACCTGGGCTAGTGGGAGGTGTCCCTGCCCATGGCAGGGGGTGGAACTGGGTGGGCTTTAAGGTCCCTTCCCACCCAAACCATCCTGGGATTCTATGACAAGCCCTGGGACACGTGCCCACGTCTCCGTGCTGCCTGGGACACAGTTGGGTTTGCAGGTTGGTCGCTGCTGCTGTGCAGTGGCCTGGATCCAGACAGTGTGGGGGCTCCTTTGCCCCCCCCTCAACATGGTCTGTGTGTCCGTGCAGGGGCAGCGGAGAAGCCGTACATGGTGGAGGAGGCCGTTTCCTACAACGAGCTGGACTACATCTCGGTGAGTGCAGCCTGGTCAGCCCTCCTGGGGGGGCAGGGAGCTGGTGGGGGGTCACTCCTCGCCTCTCAGCCCCTGGGGTCTTTCCTTGGGGCTCTGTGTCCGTGGGGAACATCTTGACCAGTGAATCCTTGAGACTGGGAGAGTTAGAAGTGATCCCTCCTCAAATGCCACGTCTGCAGGCGCCCAGCTTGCTCGTATCTTCACCGGGGCAGCCGAGCGACCGCTGATGGTCTCCCTGGGGGCCAGAAGCCAGGTCCAGCCCTGCTTTGCTGTCCATTGTCCCCCCCCCCCCCACCTTACATGTGTCACAGGTTGGGCTGGACCAGCAGACGGTGACACTGGTGTGCACCAACCGGAGGAAGCAGTTCCTGCTCGACACCGCGGACGTGGCTCTCACGGAGTAAGCGGGGACGGGGTGACAAACCCTGGCACTTTCCTCCCGGGGTGTGGGGCCTCTGGGTGGCACCTTGGACTCCTTGGGGAACGCAAGAAACTCTGGTGACTGCCCTTTGTGACAAAGTCCTGCCACCAGTGGGGGTTTGGTTTGATGCCAGCGGCTAAACCCTGCAGGCAGCTGGAGCACGGATAAACCCGAAGTCTCCTCCTTGGATATCCACAGCGGTCACCCCATCCCTTGGGCTGACCTCCTCGGGGGCTCTGGGTGACCCAGACTACATGTCCTTTGTGTCACTTGGGATGAGCAGGGACAAGATCTTGAGTGTAAAGGCACATCCCCAGGTCTCTGCATGTTGTCAGCTCAGGGAGGTGACCTCTTAAGGGACGGGATGGATGTTGGGATGGGTGTTGGGATGGGTGTCCATCTCCCAGGCTCGGCCGGCTCCTTCCTGGAGCTCAGACTTCGCAAACCCCGTTGCCTGTGCTCTGTGGGTTGATTTTGAGACCCTTCGGTCTGGAAGACCCGAGACCCACGTTGAAGGGGAACCCCATGAAGGAGATGAGGGGCTGTTTGCCCCGATCCCATCAGAGATCTCTGTCTCCCTCTCAGGTTCTTCCTGGTCTCCTTGAAGTCAGCCATGATTAAAGGATGCCGGGAGCCCCCGTACCCCAGTATCCTCACGGATGCCACCATGGAGAAACTGGCCCTCGCGAAGTTCGTGGCCCAGGAGTCCAAGTGCGAGGTGAGTTTGGTGTCGTGGCCATCACATAGGTGGCAGATGCTCATGGGGGACTCCCTCCCGTTGACTTTTCTGCCTCATTCTCGCAGGCCTGCGACGTGCTCGTCCGTTTCTACGGCCTCGTGCACTGGGAAGACCCCATGGACGAGGCACTGGGATCCACCACCAACAGCTACGCCTCCGCCGAAAACGCCATCACCAAGGACGGCATCCTGCACTACAAGGCGGGGACGTCCTACCTGGGCAAGGAGCAGTGGAGGACCTGCTTCGTGGTGCTCAGGTGGGCGCTGGGGCCGGGACTGGGGTCAGCCGGGGCTCGGCGGAGAAGGTGCTGGGACCAGTTTGCTGCCCAGGAACTGCTTGGGAGATGGAGGGGACCCATCTGGTCACCTGGGAGGCTAAAGCCACCGGTTGTGGCTGTCCAGTAGCAGCCCCCTGGGGCCGTGCGGGGCAGGGAGCGGCTGCGGGACCGACGGTGGAGGGTGTTTGTGTGGTTTTGGGGGCCGAGCTGACTCCAGTTCCCACCTTTCTCATCTTCCCCAACGGCAGCAACGGGATCTTGTACCAGTACCCGGACCGCACGGACGTCACCCCTCTGCTCTCCATCAACATGGGGTAAGCGGTGGGGGGACAGAGCGCCCAGACGCAGCGGGGGTCTGGGGACCGGGAGCCCCTCGGGATGCTCGGGGGGGCGGGTGTTTCAGGGCAGATCACGATCAGGGCCATGCCGCAGGAGTCCCTGCTCCCTCCTGGCTGGGGACAGACGCCCGTTTGCTTCGGCTCTGGTGCGCGTAGCTGGAGATGAGCCCATTTCCTCTGTGTTTTTGCACCCTGAGCCCACCCTGTGATGGGGGTTTGGCCTCTGAAGGGCTGATGTACCCCCCCAGGAGCCACCCTGTGACCTCCACAAACACCCCGTGCTCCGCTCTGATGGGCAGAGGATGGATGATGCCATCCTCGGAGCAACCCCAGGGGATGTCACAGCTGGGAAACGAGCGCTTCTGGGGAAGGGGGGTGACGCACAGCGCAGGGATCCCGCTGATCTCCATCCTCCCCCCCTCTCTCCCAGCGGCGAGCAGTGTGGGGGATGCCGGCGCTCCAACACCACCGACCGGCCCCACTCCTTCCAGGTGATCCTGACGGACCGGCCCTCCCTGGAGCTGAGCGCCGAGAACGAGGAGGACATGGCGGACTGGATGCAGTACCTCTGCCAGGCCGTCTCCAAAGGGGTGAGCCGGGGACAGCCCCCCGAGCAGGGGTGCATCCACCCTCCTCCTTCCCCGGAGCCCCTTTGGGACACGGCCCAACTGGCACGGAGCTGCCGACGGGAGCGGGGATGTCCGCCAAGGATGGAGCGGGTGGTTTTCTCCCGAGCCTTCCCCGTTTGGCACCCTATGGCGATGAGGCTCCTTCATTCCCGATTTTAACCCCCGCTTTCTGCCCACCCCGCGCAGGTGATCCCCCAGGGCATTGCCCCGACACCCTGCGTCCCGTGCTGCCTGGTGCTGACGGACGAGAAGGCTTTTACCTGCCATGAGGATTGCCAGACAAGTTTTTTCCGCTCGCTGGGCACCGTGGAGCTGACGGACATCACCGCCGTCTCCACGGAAGCTGGGAAGGAGTACTGCATCCTGGTGAGCACCGCGCTTCGTGACCGGCCGGCCGGTGGCTGGGCGAGGACCGCGGTGGTGACGCCCGACCTCTCTCTTGGTGTTTAGGAGTTTGCTCAGGACCGCAAGCAGTTCCTGCCCCCCTGGGTCCTGTATTTTAGTTGCACTACAGAACTGGAGAGGTTCCTCTCGGCGCTGAACGTCGCGTGGAGGAACATCTACCAGGTGAGCTGGTGAGGCTGCGTCGCACCCACCGTCTCGGGGCCAGCCCCCTCCGGGGAAGGAGTGAATTTTTCCCTGTAGGGTGAACCCAGCTTTCCCACAAAGAGCCACGGAGCTCCTCTTTGTCCGTATAACCACGGGATATGGGATTCAGAGAATCCCAGGATGGTTTGGGTTGGAAGGGAACTTAAAGCCCACCCAGTGCCACCCCCTGCCATGGGCAGGGACACCTCCCACCAGCCCAGGTTGCCCAAAGCCTCATCCAGCCTGGCCTTGAACCCCTCCAGGGATGGGGCATCCACAGCTTCTCTGGGCAACTTGGGCCAGTGAAAAATTTCTTCCTAATGAAAATTT
>NW_010128708.1:0-8588 GCF_000699245.1 Pterocles gutturalis | reverse complement strand
CCCCTTTGAACCTAGTTTAAAGCCCTCTACATGAGCCCTGCCAGCTTATGAGTGAGTGTCCTTACCCCCCTATGAGACAGGTGAAGTCCATCTGTCTCTAGCAGGCCTGGTGCCACATAATCCTCCCTATGATAAAAAAAACCAAAATTGCCTCTCTGGCACCAGCCTCTGAGCCAGGTGTTGATCAGGTGTGTTTCCTGATCCTCTCAGTGTTCATCCCTGCCCACTGCGGGGATTGAGGAGAACACTACTTCTGCTCCTGATCCTCTGATCAATCGCCCCAGTGCCCTGAAGTCCCTTTTACTTGCTTTCATACTTCGCAACCTCATCACTTCCAACCTCCATGACTAACAGTGGGTAGTAATCAGAGGGCTGCATCAGACCAGAGAGCTTCTTGGTGACATCTCTAACCTGGGCCCCAGGGAGGCAGCAGACTTCCCTGTGTAAAGGGTCTGGTCGTCATATTGGGCCCTCTGTTCCCCTCAAGAGGGAATCACCGGTGACAATTACCCTCCTTCTTTTCTTAACTGAGGCAGTTGCAATGCGTGGGGCTGACTGTCTCAGCTTAGGCGACCCCCTGGATGGACCTTCATCTTCCTCCTTATTTTCCTGGCCCTCTAGTTCCAGTGCCTTGTGTAAAGGCAATTGGGAGGGTGAGGAAGGCTGGGAGGGGATTTGCTTGCCCCTCAGGGCTGGGACCTGTTTCCATTCCCCCCTTCTCTTAGGTACCTTCCTTGGCCCTGCTGGCAGGAGGGGAGGGATCCTCTGCTTCTTGTGGAGCCTCTGTCTCCTGCCTTTGCCTCAGGGATGGTAGGGCTCCACCAATCCACCAATCTATCTCCTGCTCACACTCCCTGATACTCCTCAGTCTTGCCACTTCCTCCTGCAATTTGGCCACCTGTTCGAGGAGCTGGTCCACCTGGGCACACCTACTGCAGGCTGATTTGTCTCCCATCCCTACCCAGGAGAGTAGTTTAGGCACCTCCCACATACCAAGGTCTGTACGGTTGCCTCTGCCATCTGAAGCTGCATGGAGGCATCGGCCATTGCAGGGGAAGACGGTGCAGACCCCTTAGCCAGAGCAGCAGCCTTAGCTCTGAGACGAGCACCTACCACTCTGATTGGAGGGTCAGGTAGGATGTCCGTGCTTTTCCTGGTCTTAAGTTCTTCCCTCCTTCTTAGAGGTACCCTGCCTGCTCACTCTGCTCCTGCAGCTGTTTTATGAGGCTTCTGGACCCGGCAGAACTTCAGTGTCCCACTACACAAGCCGCCTCCTCTGCTGTTGCAGCCTGTGGCACCTCGGTGTTGCCTGCTCTCTGTGGGCGGAGATATGAATTTAAGGACTGGGAGGGGGGTGTGGTCACTGTTGCCCTGGCAACTCCCAGCCAGGAGAGAGACGGTGGTGGAGGTGGGGAGAGACTGGGAAGAAATCATGCTTGTTGCTTTTACGCATGTACTATATTTGTTAAGGATGAAACACAATTTTATCTGCAAGGAACAGCATGACATTGTGCAGCTCCAAAGGCAGACCGGAAAAGAAATCATGGCTCCAGGAATCAGTATTTCTTTCAAGTTTCCTATTTGAGGAACTCAAATCCTTCTGCTGATTCCCATTTAGAGCTCAAATTCTCTGCATCATTGATACCTCAGGGTATTTCCCTCCAGCCATGCTGCTGTGAAAATAGTTCAGCATAGTTCCCCACAGCTCTTCTCCCTTTCTGCAACTTCCAAAGACATGAACAGCTTGTGCAAAAAAGTAGAGACCCCTCAAGCACTTTCCCTTATCTTCAGTGTCACAACAGCCTGGCAAGGTATCGTCTAGGTATCCAGGGCTAAATGACCAGTTGTGCTATGGGGCATAGTCCTGCTCCAGGAAAGAGACATGGGGTCCCCCTGTTGCTACCAGCCACTGTGCCAGAATAAGCTCCTGTAATTCTTGCCTGGAAGACTGAGGCAAAGGAGACAGTAATAACAGAGCGTTGTGTTGCGTTGCTCTGGATTCTCCCTTGGCTTTCTGCCATTGAAGTAGAAGCTCCTGAAGAAAAGGGATAGATTCTGGGGAACAAACTATATATTCTGTGGGTGGCAACCAAGATCCTGCTGTGTTGCAGCTGCCCATAACTCTTCTGCACTGTTGTTATGTTCAAATGATTGACTGAGCATATGCTTTGCAGAGTTATGCTGAATAACTACATTTATTTCACAAGCAAGGACCATAAAAACCATGTTTAACATGTCCTGGAGGAAGAGGTCATATAAGGGAGCATGTGTGGTTGTGTAGGATTGCATGGACCCAAAGAAATGTTCTAGGAAAGGCCTTGCCCTTTTCAGTAGTGTTGCTGAGGTGATGGTTACCACAGTACAGACCAGATCCTGGGCCTAAAGGCACCTGGTGGAAGAGCACTGTTTTCCTAACCTTTGGTTGAAAATCTTCCTTCTATAATGCATACCTTCTATTCTGTTGTTCGTGGGTTTGTTTTTTTTTCCTTCTTTCCACAAAAGTGCCCTGTTCCATAGTGGTCAATGGTCATTTTGAGTGTTTTTGTTCATCAGAAGGGTGAGCAGGAGAACATTTATTTAAGCCACTATTTTTTTCCCCTGAGCAGAAGCATGAGACAGATTTTGTGTAGAGATATCTCCAGAAGGAGCTCCTAGATATCATGATACTTGCGGCTCTTCTACCAGCCGGGAAAAATAAACTCAAAACTCTTGTTCTCTCCAGGTTCTTCTTTCAGGTGATGTTTAATAACCAGCCTAAATTACAAATTGTGTTTTGCTCTACATAAAACTAATCAGAGGAATGTGATTATTTAGGTTTTGTTTCCACTAGAAAAAAGCTACATGGGGGAAGGTTTGAGTTTGGGTTTCTGTGAGGGTGTCAAGGGGTCAGGTCTTTTTCTTC
Source organism: Pterocles gutturalis (assembly GCF_000699245.1). Lineage (NCBI taxonomy): Eukaryota > Metazoa > Chordata > Aves > Pterocliformes > Pteroclidae > Pterocles > Pterocles gutturalis. Next base: position 5,686 of record NW_010128708.1, on the reverse strand, counting down.
CCACCAAGCCCAGACTGACAAAGTGTGGACACCTGCAGATGAAATGCTTTCTCCTCTAGTGGGATCCAGAAATTTCATCACTTCAGACATAGATATTACAGAAGAGCTTACAATACTAGTGATTGTTACCAGCACACCCTGTCCCCTATCCATGCTTACGGGAGTCCATCTTGTAACCTGTTGTAGTCTGTCTGCTGGCAAAAATGGGACATGGCTCTCCCTTTCCTCATCCCTTCCTGGCAACAGGGAGTTCTGTACATTTGATTTTAAGGGGACTGTGGAGAGCACAGATAGAGTGGCTTGAAATGATCGATATCACCTCATCTTCAGGCTACATCATTCACCTCACAGAGCATCCCACTTGGGAGTGAACTCATTGTGAACTGTCTTCATGCTGGAGCATTTCTGTAAATTGGCCCTTGCTTAAGTGGAGGGATACCTAGGAAACTCCCAGCATGTCAGGGGCAGAAGCTTGCGATTCAGTAACGTCACTACTAGCAGTCTTGGCATGATCTGATTTTAGTAGCAGTGTGCCTGCTCTGTCAAGCAAAACTGAGTTCGCTGTAAGAGCTCAGTCCTGTGCCCTCTCTTCTTGGTGGTATGTGACTGGTATTAAAGCTGGTCATTTTTTAATGTTTTAGTTGCTGTGACTGTAGCCTACAGGTGGGGAAACCTATTATTTCTAGGGGCTGCACAGAGGGGTTACTTTGCAAGCAAGCTGGCCCTTGTCAAAAGTGGATTGCAGATTATTTTTCAGTGGTATAGGAGGCAGATGCTCGCCAGATCAGTGATGTAGTCTGTAAAGGTTATTCTAGTGCACTGGAAGAGCATGAACTGCAGATGTGCAAACAGTGACCTCATTCTTTTCATGTTAAAGACAATGGGTGAAGCCATTTGAAAATCCCAGTGATAATAAATAGTACTTAAAATACTACTGTTTTGAGTTATACTAAGAGCTTGACAAGATGTCAAACTAGTGTACTTCAGCAGGGGGAAAAAAAAAAAAAGCTTGATTCATATAAACAAGTTATAAATCTTGAGCAGGTCTTTGTGAAAAAACAGTTCTCCTTGCTTTTATGAGGCACTACCTCAGGAGTCTTTTCCCTTGACATTAGAAAACAACCTGATTTCATCAATGTCCACCTGTAGCACTGCTGAATAGAGTTAGGTTTTAATGGGAAACACTGTGTGACCTCCTTGAGCTTCCACTCTGTTTGTACTCACATATTGAAATGTGACAGGAGGAAAAGCTCAGGTACATTCTGGTTATATCTTCCTAGAGGAACACAATGCTACATCTCTGTAGAATACCTGTGCAAAAATCTGAGCCACAAGAATTCACAAAATGGCAGGTTTTGATCCATCTGGGCTGAGGATTTGGGAATCCATTTAGTTTGCACAGAACTCTTGTGCACAGTGGTTAGGTCTGGCTGTGAGACTGTTCCTGTCATGACATAACGACCTCAGGCAGGAACTCTTTGTGTTAGATTTTGTGCAAACATAGAACAGAGAGACTATCTCTGCCATGAGGGTCTTGCAGACTAAATAAAGTTTCCCGTCTCCAGCAGCAGAGCAGTTGGAAGCCCAATGAATACAGCATGGATAGTGCTGCCTCTGCCATGGATTTAGAGATCCAAAGAAACAGTAGTTAGTGGCAGGAGTGGTCGAGGATGGAGGTAGTTGTCTCTTTTTAAATGACCTTATGAAAAGTGGATGTTTTAACACTCCACACTGTCTAGAGCCCAAGCCTGGTTTGCCAAACTCTGTATGAGAAAAAAAAACAAAATAATATTTCTAACCTAACCTGACCTTACAAAGGCCTCTAAGTCCTCTCCTCATTTGAACTATTTGGTCCCTTCCTATGTGGGAATGTGCAACCAAGTGTGATGCTCACCTGAGCTGTGGGAACTGGCTTTCCTACAGAAATCCACAGCTCCTATGTATACAGGACTAGTGGTCCTCTAAGATTCAGACCTCCATTAAAAACCGCCCTCGGATTCCTTCATTGTGAGGGATAACTGAATTACATATCATACAAGTGATAATGCCCAGAAGCATTATCCTCTCTTCTGTACCTGGAAATAAATTCTCAGCACCCTTCCCAGATTCTCCTGTCATCCCTGGGAAAGCATTGGGTATGTCTTGTCCTAGTGGACCGCGGGTGTTGGTTTTACATACCCTCCTGCAGGTCCCTGCAAAGACATGGAAGTCAATTGTGTGCAGCATTGTGCCCAAGCCTGTAATTGTGTCCCATTCGGGCTCTGCAATGATCAAACTTTTCAGGCAGTGGCACAGCCATCAAACTGTAATTAGCTTTGTGTGGAAGATGTAAATAGTTCACTGCACAGTCAGCAGTTTTCTTGAAAATGTGAAGAAGTTTAAAACACTGTGTGTTTCTCAGGAAATCTGGTTTCAGCTTAGTTTGAAACAAATTAAAATATGAGTTTTGATTCTGACCTGACTCTGGCAAATGTCCCTGTTAGGTAGGTGGGGAGCTGTTGTTGTCCCTCTGCCTCTCTCCTTTTTCGCTTTCCTCTAGCTGAAAAAAAAAGAGACAATATGAGGACTGTACCAATGTAATAGAGTATCTCTGAGATGGTTTGTCAGTAACATGCCCAGAAATTGCATATCTCTGCTCTATAAGCTGGCAGAGTCAGGTTTGCTAAGGCAAAGCCAGCATTGCCTCAGAAGCTGTGGAGCAAGCTGGCCACCAAGGGCATATCCTATTAAATGTAGTTTATAGACCAAGGAAGCTTTTTGCTCTTCAAGTTTATCACCATGCTGTTGAATGCAGGGAGCACACACAACACTGGTTGATCTAGTTTAGCACAAGCGTGCTCACAAAGTGACCTTATGCTAGAGTCTGAAAGGCAGGTGCTTGAATTTATGTGCTACTCTCCATCTGTCTTGGCCAACATCCTTCAACATCTTTTGCCTTTTGAGCATGTTTCTTAAAGTCTTTCCATTTAGAGGGTCAGAGATCTCCCCTATGGATGTCTTCCAGGCTGAAGAGAGGCTGCAGGGAGGGGCGGTGGTGTCGTCTCCTTCAGTGGCATAGCCTGTAACAGGCGGGATCAAAGAGCAAACTCTGGTAGGTGGTGAAGAAGAATCACTTTATTGCTCTTTTACAACTTCTTTTATAGTCTTTTGCTACTGTGAATACATCATCTACAAAACCTTTTATTGGCTATTAACTAAAAACAACACCTTTTTCTAGCGAACTCATTCTCTTGTTTACATCTCGATCTTTCCATTGTTCTCATTCCAGTCAGTTCTCCTTCCAGCCATGTCAGGTCCTCCATCACCTCCTCTTCCATTTTGCTTAAGGACAAAGCCGCCTTCTTCCATTCTCTTAAGGGGAAAGCTTTATGTCCCAGAAGTCAAATCCTAATTCAGCGTCTTCTCGTTCCCCTACAATAGCCAGTTTAGGAGATCAGACCTTCACTTCTAACAGGCTCCTGCAGGAGATCAGAATGCACAAACCATATAAAATATTGCAGCCTGCCCACAACCTGTATTTTGCAGCTTAAGGCAGGAGCTGAGCAAAGAGACATATACATTTCACACAGAGCTGAACGAAAACAGGTCCTTCATCCTACAGGGATGTGCAGAGCAACAGGTTGAAGACAGCGGCAGATGGTGACTATTCACTGACTTTTTATTGCCTAAATACCTGGAGGTGACTAAGGTACCCATCTTAAAAAGCCTGAAGTAAGGTTGATAAACCTCCTGAGGCAGCCTCAGAGAAGGATCTGACCTTCTTTGAGGAAGCTCAGGTGTGCACAATAGCATGTCTTGTACATCAGGATGGAGTAATGTTAGGAGGAAGAAGGAATATGACTCATCTGCAATTGCATCCTCTCCCTCTTTCAGCTTCTTGGGGGGAATTGGTGCAGAGATGCATTTTCAAGCTAACAGAAGAGCAAAACTGACAGAAATGCACACAGAAGGAGGAGAGAAGCTGTTTTGAAATCTGAGGTTATAGAATAATAAGACCTCCTTAGCATCTCCAGAAGGCTCATGCAAAGACAGAGGAGCTGCACAGGAGCAGTTAAACAGTACCCACATAACATCTTCTTGGGGTCCAGGAGAAGAGTCCACTGGAGGACAGGTGCAGGAAGAGGCAGTAATCAACACACATCCCTGAAGCCTCTTCTAGTATCTACATGTTAATTTTTTATTTTTTTTTGCACACTGTTTGCTGTTTAATAAGCCATTCAGATGGTTGACAGTCTTATAAACCTGTCAGGTGTTTCAGCTCAGTGTGAAATTAATCCAAATTGTACAGGCTTTGTTGCTTCAGCTCTCCTCACACCCTGAGCACCTGTGCAGACAAACCTGCACAAACCACACAGCAGTCCTATGGGTCGCTGGGATGACCTTGAAGCTGTGAATCCCCACAGCAAGGATGCAAATCACAGGAAAGTGCAGGCAGTTTTCTGAAGGGGGTTGCAACCTTCGACAGCACAGCAGAAATTTGCCCGTTTATAAATGGATCTGGGTTCTGGACTGAAGCATCAAAGCAGTCAGATCCAGACTGTGTTTTCTTGTTGCACCATCCCAGGTCTCCCACGTCGGTGCTTCAGATTGACACTGTGCACCCCTTTGCATCCCACCCAAAGCCACCATAACCTGTAGCCGTGAGCTGCAGGATCTGAAGCTAACCCATCCCTGGAGAGCCCAGCAGGCACGTGTTGCAGGCTTCATGTGCTTACTCCTTCCTCCTTATTTAAGGCAACACAGTGGTGGGAAGCTGCTGTGGGGCCTGTTGGTGCTGCCAGGGACAGGGTGGTTCTGTGCCTTTGTCAGTGCAGGGAGAAGGCTGGCAGATGAATTTGTTATGCAATCTGTAGGGTAATGTCGCAGCTGTTCATACTGACAAAGATATCGTTGGGATGCCTGACCTAAAGGAATGACATAGCGGTAATACCTCCTGCATATTGCTAAGGTTCAGTGTGATCCTACACCTGTCAGATTAAATAAGCTTTCCACAGGTAAACTGATTGGAAACGAAGCCAGTTCTTTTATGTGCTGTGTAGGCAAGATGCCAAGGTAGGATTTTTAGCATGCCCAGATCACACACTGAGCATGCTTTTTTGCCAAGCACATAGATGTATCCACCCTCTCAGGCACGACCATGTTCGTTATTTATGGTCTCAGGTCTCTCTGTGGTCTCATGTTGGAGTAATGTGACTCCCCTGATGAACTGGAGAGGAGACAGGGATGGCATGTTCAGCAGCCCCATCAGGCTCCTGGACTCAGCAGGCAGATGCCCCTTGGTGCCCTCTCAGACCTGTGTAGGTCTTCACAAAGTGCAAATGTATGGCATCTTCAAGGCTGGTCAAAAAGCAAGAGGAACCCAGCCCCTTACAGCCTATTCAAGAAAGAAAGCGAAACTTAGCCACAATGGTGATTGGTGAACTGGTGGATCACCTTATTAACATCACTGGTTTGAAAGGATGCTGGCAGCTGGAAGGTGGCAAGTCTCAGGCTCCCGACTGCATCCCCCTGTGCGTGCAGGGAAGTTTCTGTCAGTCTTTCTCGTGGGTGTAAATCAAGGCAGCCTTTCCCTTCCTAAATGTAGAAGTTAGGACTCAAACACACCACAAACTGATGCTTATGTCAGCAGATCCCCAAGCATCAGACAATAGGTGTATCCTTATGTCTTGGTGTCAGGACCACCACC
>NW_010128707.1:42200-70343 GCF_000699245.1 Pterocles gutturalis | reverse complement strand
CATGACTGTTTCTCATAGGGAGCTCCTCAGAGTTTATCCAATCTTTGACATAGAGAGCAACTCCCCCACCCTTCCTACCTCGCCTATCTCTCCTAAAGAGTCTATAGCCGTCGATGGCAGTATCCCAATTGTGGGAGTCATCCCACCATGTTTCTGTGATAGCAACAAGGTCATAACTTTCCGAGTGCATCACAGTTTCCAGTTCCTCCTGCTTGTTACTCAGGCTGCGTGCATTGGTATAAAGGCACTTCAGCTGGGCTATCCGTCTTGCCACCTTTATAGGGGATCTAGGATCCCCTAGAACAGCAGCATCCCCAGCATATCCCTGCCCTACTCCCTCCCTTTGCACTCTGCCGTCATTGCCCACGGAGTTTGGTACAAGCCCTCGAATGACCCGTTCAACCCCAGTAGCCCTTATTTTGCCCCCTTCCCCCTTCGTTCCTAGTTTAAAGACCTGTCAATGAGTCCCGCTAATTCTTCAGCTAAGATCCTCTTACCCCTCAGGGACAGGCTGCTTGCATCAGCAGCCATCGTGCCAGGTGCAGTGTAAATTGCATAAATTTTATGATGAAAGTGTAAGCCAAAAGGGATTCGTCATGCAGAATTTCTCTGTCTTTCTGACTCCTCTTAAATACTAAGAAAGTGTTAGTAACTAAAAGATTTAATTTGTATTCTCTTAGTCCTTTAAACATGCCTAAAATTTTTATTCACACAAAGCTTCCAGTCCCTGCAAGGTAATACTGAATGTTGCTTTTTCATTTTGGCTTTGTATTTGAAAATGATTACTCAGTCTTTTATTTTCTTTTGGTTTTCTGGTTTTAAAGTGTTTCATTTGGAGAGGTTTAATAACTGAATGTTCAGGCCACTTTGTCTTGCCCCAGTCTCAACCATTGTACAATGGAAAACAGATTTAATTACTGCATTTTGAAAATGAATGAATTTCTGAAACATCAATGGGAAAAATGCTGTCACTAAAATGTATTTCTTTATGGTTCAAAGCAAAGAAGTTGAAAGTGAAGTAGATGAAGCAGGTAATCTCTTCTGAAATAATGAGTTCTTAGTCAGTTGGAATATTGTTGCATTGACAGGTTCTGCCCCAGAGTTCTCTCTTCAATCCCTTTATGCACAAGGAGTGCTCAGAAATGTTACAATAAGTTACAATACAAGACTCTGATACAATGGAATAAATAACAGTAATGTAGCTATACACATAGATTTATATGCATAATTTTCAGTTACTTTTGGTGAATAAAGTGGTAAAATTACAATAAGCACCACTGGCAATTGCAACACTACTTATTAAAATAACAATTCTGAAAGCTAAAAATGTCAAAAGCATATTTATCAGGTGATCATTACAAAATAGACACATAATAATGCAATATAATTAACCCTAAGTATTCAGAATGGTAAGATTGGCACGAAAATCTGTTTCTGTTTTACAAGTGCTGATGTTACCATTTTGTGTCACTTCCCTTGCCCTGAGGATGTTGCCTTCTTGTTGGGCATCATGTGGGTGTGCACAGGTGTGCTTGTAATGGGAAAAGTTTTCATTCAGAAACAGTGGATAAAAATAATTTATTGTTTTTAACTGTTTTCTTTCTATGCATAATTGTATGCAGGTTTCCTGTGTCTTTTATTTTAGTACTATTTACTGTCAAGTTTATTGTTTATTACTCTGTATGAATTAAGCTTGATTTGAATTCTTTATGTATTTTTTTAAAGTGTGCTTGTATCTATATACTTGCTACACACATACTTAAACACACACATCTGAAGGCCCATTTATGTGTATATTTTCAGACATACATACACAAATATGTATACACATACATACATACACATACAGAATTGTGTTTTAGAATACAAAAGGAAAAAATGAAACCGGCTAAATGTATGTGAAGAGAGAGGTGCTTCCACTTTTTCTTGTTGCAAAGCGTCTGCAACTTGTAAAAATGGAATATAAATCTCCACTTTATTCAAGTGTTACAGTTTACTTGAGTAAGTACAATTGAGCTGGGAATAAAGTGCCTGGAAAAAAAAAAAAAAAAAGCAAACCTTTTAATCTTCCTCACAGTTGTTAATCAAAATAGAGAAATTAACAGTACTTCTTGTAACAGTTCTTGAAATAAGTGTGGCATATATTTATAAATTTTAAAGGTGCATGGAGCCTTCAAATCATTTAGGATTATGTGTTATAATTAATTATACGGGAAAGCACAATCTCTTTTCAGTTTAGAATTTTGGTGAAACTTGAGGGCATTTTATTCAGGGAAAGAATTTTTCTCTATGCAGCAGAAAAAGGTGTTTGTTTCATTTTCAAGTAACAAAATGTTACTGTGTGTCAAATGAGCAGCTACCTGGGAAAATGAAATGTTTTACATGCAAATAATGTCTCTCAAGTAGATAATTTGAGATTTCCACAGCTTTTTACACAGGAAGTCATTAATTGGTTCTCTCCAAGCATAAGTCCTACAAACAGAATCAAGGAAGCACAAGAAAAAGTTGACTAAAACACGTGTTGAAGTGCAAGTGGTTTGAGGTTTGCTCGGGTAAGAAAGTAGTTATCAGCCACAACAGTCTTGTTTATTGGCATAAATCTCTGGTTTTTTGACTTGAGGCATTGCTAGTTCACCTACAATGATTTATTGGTTAGCTGCCAGTGCACAAGGCTTCTATTTTCATACCTGTTAGTAGCTATTTTTTTTTCAGCTTCAATTCTCAAAAGACATTCAGATGTGGAAATTCAGTTTAATTTTACCTTCATAAGTCATTCAGGAGTATGTGAGATTATGGAAGGCCTACTACTGCTCTGCTAGTAGGCAAACTTTGCTATATGTTCCTGTATAAAATTGAAAGCAGATATTTCAAAAAAGCTGCACCCAAATAAAGCTTTCTAGAAACTTCTATGCACTTGCATAACAAATGCATTAATCTCGTATATAATCTATGCTGTCGGGCAGTATGATTCCTTTTAAATCACACAGGACTGGTAACAAGACTGGAAATTATTGAATGTTTTATTCTACTTGCAACTGTCATACTGCTCTGATTGAAATGTTCATGTTGTGTAATCACTTGCCTGATCACATGCCAACACACACAGTTGATGTTAATCTTTCCTTATAGATGCAGCTTATAAGAAGTGTAATAAATGTGGCTGTTTTGTTCCTTCCCAAGGTTAGAGGCAACTTCAGCTTTTTTTGGTTAATAGACGTGTATGTGTCAAAATAACTGAATTTTTAAACTCACTGACAGTGGCCTGAGCATTCCTAGATCAGATTTTTTGTTCATCAGAGGAAAGAATTTTCTTTGGCCTCTGGAAAGAGGGATGTTCTCCATAAAAATAGTATTTTTTCTCTCTTATTCTCAATTGATAAGTACCTCTCGGTATAAAAGCACCTCTCATAACTCCAGGATAGGGAATTACCTCTCATAAGTTCAAAGAGAAGTCTTTACTTCATTGCATGCTCTTGAATAACAAAGTGATGGATAAAGAGCTGAACAGAGACAGAGCATATGCTGGGAAGGGAAACGCTGGAACAGTTTTTTAAATTTCTTTTAATGCTACTGACTGTGTTGGTTGTAGCAAGGGATGACAAATACGTGCCATTTATTTACAATGTAATGTACGTAGGACTTAAAGGAACAATAGAAATTATTGTTTTCACTATTAATGTTAATACTATTTGGCCAATGTTGCGTTTCAGCTCTCGTGTTCTTGACAAAAATCTCAGTTGTTGTTCGCACATGAACTGTTAGTCCTTCTGGAGTTACTGAAGTGCTCATAAAAGACTTTCATTTCAGAGACTACTTCTTAAGGCAAAGTATACGGTGGCAAAAAAAGGTGGATGATCTGATCTGAACCCAAAATTTCATCTTGGCGCTGCTTGTGTCGTTCTTCTCAAAGAAGACAAAAGTTCTGTGCGAAGAACTGTGCTCCAAAAGCTGCTTGTGGATCAAAATTATTTGAATCCTACAGAATGGACAGACAATTCTGCATCATGTTCCTCATCACTACAAGGCATACTGTTCATTATTTGCTGATATGTGCTCTATTCCTATACGCAGTTAGGAGTACTCTTAAATGCAATTTGCTTTTCGATTCATACAGTGGATAAGAAATACAAGATTTTTTTAAATTGCTGATTCAATTTTTTTTAAATAATTCAGAATTATTAAATGCAAAGCAGTGCAGAGATTTGCTCTTAGGTAGACAATGCAAGGTCTTTATAAACCATTTTGCTTATGATCATGGCACAAAACCATTTTTACATTATATGCAAATCCTAATCTGGTCTCCAGTCATTGAGGATATTATCTGGATTTGCAATGATACACAGAAAAGTATTATTCTTTCTAAACACTGATGGCAGGTTTTGACAGAGTTATTCCTGATCTCATGCAGTATGTTTCATGCTGTTGACAAGGAAACTATTAATTTTCTTTCTATTGATACACCTGTAGCATAAATTTAAAATGTTCTGAGGTATTTGTCTTAAAATGAATTCCCGTTTTAAATGTATACAAAGATTAGCTTGGTGCCACTGTTCAGAATTATTTAAAGAAAAGCAAATAGTTTCTTTTAATTACAACACTATATGCTTAAGAGAATGTGGCAAAAAGAAGGTTGTATTATTGCTTTTCATCTCTAATGCCTTTCCCTTCCTAAGTCAATGTGAGGTTATATCCAGTTATTGTTTCTGTGATGTTAAAAAACCCCTCTCATTTTGTGAATAACTAGAGAGGAGACATCTTTATGTGCACAGTGCTCTCTTGTTCTTTCCCTGTTGCACCCCGGAGTAAGAGGAGATCAGGGTATCAGGAGGACTCAACCCTGTCCTTTCTCAAATGCTTGTTAGGACCTGCAGGTCAACATCATGAATTTGCAGCAATGATTTCCCAGAATCAAGGAGACTTCTCTCATCTTTCTTCACACATAATTCTACGGAGACTCATTTGAGACTTTATGGCAGTGCCTGCAGGACCCATTGTGGAAACGCTTTTTTTCATGTTATCAGTTGCCTTAGTGGGAGAACCATGTCATACTGCATATGCCCTGTGCTGTAGTGTATGCCTTCTCTGTAAAGTTACAGGGCTTGTTCAGTAGTATGTTTTGCCGTATAAATATACTCCTAGTCTGTTATTTTAGTCTTTAGAATTTAGTGCAAAAATGATCCTTCCTGGTAAAGAGTTTTTAATAATTTTTGGTAGGCTACCCATCTTATTGAAATGGAAGAAGTGTTGCTTGCAGGCTTTTTCTAGCCACATGGTACTTCTCATTCGCCTGGCATTTGCTTAGGAGTTCAGGATATCAGGTGCTTTACTTTGGAACAAATACTCTTGGTGAGAGTGAATATGGCTTGAGGGAGATAATTCAATAGAGGAGTTGCACCTGGTTGATGTACAAAATTTTGTAGTAGTACATTCCACCATAATTTACTGTGAAATACTTGATAGTTTATGATCTATTGAAAGTCTGGCCTTTGAGATCCTTTTTATTTTCTAATATGAAATAATGAGATTCTTACTCATCTTCAAATGCCATGCTACGTGCATAGGTGCAAAAGGTGATTTTTGATTGTTTGGTATGAGAATCCCTTGAATGCATGCCGTGTGTTGCGATGTGTCAGGGTGGCCTGCGGATGAGTACGTTGTGTCCCTTGACTGGCCAGAGGCTGTGGTACTGTCTCTGGTCTGCAGATTGTGCCTTTGAGCAGGATTTCCTGGGGCGGGGAGACAATGCCATTGCCATGCCTTGTGTCTTGCATCACAGCTTCTTGGACTGGGTCCAGTAAAAACAGCACAGAAACTGTCTCACTGCCCCACCAATTCATATTTGATTTTGAGGGTGGACAGCAGAAAGTGGAGGCCTTGTACGAGTAATACAAATCTTGTCAGACTTGCTGTTCCCTTTCCCTTGTGGGTAATGAAAATAAGGTAGATGGTCATCTTACCAGTCAGAGTCAGTCATTCGATCATTGACTGTTCTCTCTGCCTTGTGCTTGGATAACCACAGATCTATGTGAAGTATTTAGATTGATTTGTAATTCTGTTACTAGTCTAAAAAATGCAACTTTGATCAAGAATAATGGGAAGATGAAAGTGAATGAAAATTTTTACTCTCTTCAAGAGTGTTCAGAATCTGTTATTTCGATATAAAGCTGTCCCAGTCTGTTAAGTAGCTGCACAAAATTTGTGACATCTTGTATGTCAGATTTTGCACACTAAGCAATAAATGCAACGAGGAGGCACAGAATAACACAAGATAAGCAGGTAATGATGGTAACTGTATAATAGCGTGAACCTTTTGCCCTCCCACGCAAACTGTGAATTCAGTAGAGTCTGCATTCTCTATTTAATATTTCCATTCTCAGGTAACTCCCGTACCTAAATTGATGGAGTGGGGCTTTATCCATCACATATATTGATCCCTTAAACTGTAAAAATATATCTGAAGAACCTGTAATTATACTTAATTCAAGTTGTTGTAGCAGTTTGTGTTCCAGTCTGCTCTCATTGAGAATGTAGAATAAAGAAAGCTAGCGATTGTTGATCACAGCTTGAACTGAATAATGTTTTTACCAAATATTCCAGTAACATTTTAAAATGCACTTCAGCATATCATCCTCTTTACTTTCTTAGTGTATAATGAAAGGACTGTGGACTCACGAAAAATGTTACTGAGGTTTCATCCCTCCTTACTCATCTTTGTGTTTGTTCTTATATTGTGTGACATGATCACAGCTATGCAACCATCCAGAGTTGGATGATTGTCTGCCTGTGTTATGTGAACTAATTCAAGGCAAAAGGGCGTTAGTCATTTTTATTCTAGTTGGTAGATTTAGTTAGAAGTGATAAGTAAAAAAAAACTGGCATGTAAATGCAAGCAGGGATTATTCCTTTAAAAGAGTGAATCAGGATGAGGTCCCCGGTGGTAAATTGGGAAGTATATTTTAAATGGGATAATGAGGCATCCCAAATGTAATTTATTTCCGTTTTTCATTGATACACCATTGCATTCCTCCCTAGCACCCAAAGCAGTGGGTCATCTTTGTCCGTATTTTGATTGACAGAAATGTGACATTTAACCAAAATAAATGAAGTATAAACTTCAGCTGATGGCTGCACAGTTTATAGTTGGAGATGTAGATAATACTCATCTGTTCTAAAATGCCTGCAAAATATAAGTAATGAGCAATATTTGTGTCATATGAATTTGGGTTGGTAAATAGAACTATTATCTCATTTATGTTAAGTATTAACAGAGTTACTTTTCCTGTTAAAATTGACACTAGCTTGTATAAATGTAATGAATGCTGACAACTGGTTTGCTTGTAGCGGACTTCTTTACTAGCAGGGAAAAAAAAAAAAAAGAAAACAAGTTTTACTTTTATTCAGTTGAACATAATAGTCCTAGTGGGAGGGCCATTACTATCAACCTTTTTGGTGGAGCTTTGGTACAATTATGCTGCAGGGGAGGTAGGTGAATTCCTTGTCTGTGCTGGAATATATAGTCTAGAGAATATCTTGGGAGAACCTCAGTATTGATACCTCCGTTTTAATAAGGATCTGTCTTCTTTTCTTGAGCAAATTACTGTATGTTCCAAGGTGAATCATGATAAAGCAAAGATACATCTGGTTGGAAAATTAAAGTCAAGGAGTAATTGTCAGCCATTTTCTTCTGCACCAAGATCATATCCAGATCTAGTTCTAATGGGGGTTTTTAATATTGATTTTTATATTAATGACAATAATGAAGCTTAGCATTTGTGAATGATGCCAGTGTGAGAGGAATTGTAAACATTTATGGTTATGGGATAGTAATCTTGTGAAATTGAAAGACAGTCCTTGAAAATGCAGAATACTGTAATTGGGAAGGTGAGCTCTACAGTGTATGTAGTGCTGAGTAGTACAATGGTGCTTAATATTTTATGTCTGACACCCCTAAATGAGTTAATAATGTGATAATTGGAAAATAAGGTAACTGCCGTCTAAAGATGTATTAACAGAACTCCGGTCTACATTTAGCTAGAAGGCTTTGTCTGGATTTGAGCCTAATTTTTAAAGAAAAATCTGGTAAATTGAATAGATTCCATTGAAGAATAAGAAAAGCAAGCGGCAATTCAAATAAAGTAATACATAAGGAGACATTAATGGGTTACATTGGGTTTGTCTTATATAAAAGAAGACTCCAATAGAGTATGAGCAGAACTTTAAAAACACAGAATAGTCATGTAGAGTGATTGTTTTCTGAGGAGGCTGTGTATGAGAGGGGAAGAAATCATCTATTTGCACTAGCTCAGGGGTTTGGATATTAGGAGAAAATTCACCATCCTTTTTTTTTTTTTTTAAAGTGAGAAAATTTTCTTGTGTTTGAGATTTTAAGGTAGTTACTCAAATATCAGGCATAGCATTGATATGATTGATTGATTTTGGTCCTTTTCTAGTACTAAACAATGTATAAAGGGATGTATTTGTTGTGATTGGACATATTCCTTTTTTTGCCTTTAGTTTCTTTCATTATATTATTTTCCCTTTTTCAATGACAAAATGTTCATTGATTATGGTTGTCAGCATCACAGAATTCGAATGTTATTTGATGTTATCATTAATATTTGTCCAGGTTCCCTGAAAAGCAATAGCAGTGGTGTATAGTTTTGGGGTTGGTTTGGGCTTTTTCTTGTTCATTTTGTGTTAAGATTTTATGCAGTGATGTTTTTGGTTGGGTAAAAAAAATAATTTATATAAAAAATAGTGCAACCATAATTTGTCAGTTCAGAAGCTTAACTAGAAAAGAACAATGTATCTTAAATTATATTATGCTTAATTTATAAAATCATTGTTATGGCAAAGATTGTGATAGTTATCTATAATTTTCATATATGTAGACTTTTTTGTATATACTGTTGCTGTATAGGTTTTCTTAATCAGCTTATGAAATAATTTAATATATTGTAGTCTAATCATTCTGTTGCTAACTTAGGCAGACCTCTAGAGGGAAGAATCTGACAGCTCATCATCATCACATTTATAATCAATTAGTGATATGCAGTGAAGCAGTTTAAGGGAATCATTTTAACCGACTAACATACTGCAGGACATGATAGTTATATCCACTATAAGGCACAAATGAAAGATATAAACATGTATCCTACAAAAGCATAAACAGTAACCGTCTGTAAAAGAGCAGTTAAGTAGCAAATATTAGGGCTCAAGCAAAAAGTCTGAGGGCTGTGCTACATGAGTACTCCTACTGAGTCATGAAAATAAAAAGGATGTCTCCATAGCATCAGAAAACACAACAGGTACCTTCTTAAAAGCACCAAACACAAACCTTTCTTTGTAGGGTGGATCGGATTTATTTCTCACTGTGGATATCATATGCACCTGAGATGTGGACTCCACTGCAGAGACGATAAATAAAATTAGATTAACTTTGATAATACTGTGAGTTATAAAGTTATAATATAAATTGCCTGTGTGACTTCTGTAATTGACTTGCCAAGTGGAGAACGCAGAAGGTAAAAGGCTAGCTGAGAATGTTTTGATGAATCTGGCAGATAGGTATGCTTTTGTTGCCTTAGGCACTTACTACGAGCATATTTCTTTCAAAACTTCTTTAGCTGCTAGATGAGATTAAAATAGGGAGGAAGATTTATTAAACTCCAGAGTAATTTGGGGAGATGTGAATTAACACTTCAGATTCAGGAAGTAAAAGTTATTGTTTGAACCACATCTGGCATCATAACTTTATTTCAATTAAGAAAGGGTGTGCTCAAGAACAGTCTCAAGCCCTTGAGTAATATAAAACCTAGAATAGCAGGGGAGTGACTGTAGTGTACACCTCTTGGTTGCTAGATGGGATTCCTAATCACTGTGGTCTTTTTGCAGTAGTGAGGGGAGTCTCTCCAGTCTCCTGGTTGTTTTGTGGTTACAGCTAGAGATGTGGAAGGTACCAGTTACAGCCAACTGGAGTGAGAACAGTTTCTGAAGCCTCACAAGTTTCCTGTGGGCCTTATTTTCATATGGATTTCAGTGTATTTTCCAGTAGCATCACTGTCAGTAGAGACTTGTTTATTCTGAGAGCTAATCTATGGTGAATAAAAGGAAACCTTTGTGAGACAGTTCACAGATGTGACCTTCTGAGCTCAGTGACAAGTAGCATAAAGCTTTTATTTCTTTGTTCAATCCCATACCAGCATGGTCGAAGTACTGCAGGTTCGCATTCTTACACACATTCTTGAAAATCTTAATGGGAAATATTATTAATTGGTAGAATATGAATATGTTAATGGGTGTTACAGAATAAATGCAGTTGTCTCCAACATCCTACTAAGGACTTTGAGAATGTAGCAGCTGTATTAATTTAGTTAATTCCTCTGTTGTTTCTGAGCTATTTCTTATTTTATGATTTTAAAATATCTTGTGTCTGACATACTTGACCTTTCTTATCCACTTACCACTCAAAACTAAATCTATTCAGTAGAGCTCTTCAAGTATCCAGATTGAAGACTACAGCAATCTTACACTGGAAAGAAATGGCACTCTCTTTTTGTAATTGGTATCTTGGGAAGAAATAGACCACTTAAAGACCCATTTGACAGAAGAATCCTGATGAATATTCTTACCTCTTTTAACAAAGATGATTATAAGGATTAGGAATCCTCTAATGCAGGATCTCTCTACGAAATCTGAGCAGTTCTGCAGGACTCTTGAAGACTTTCCTTTTTTTTTTTTTTTTTTGTCCGGAGTCTCGTGCTGTATTGTATCATGGCTCAAGTGCTATCTTTTGTTCCGTGTAATTCCTTCTTTCATGCTTCTCTTGGCTATTAAAAGCTTGGCTGTTTGCTTTAATCTGTTGCAGTGACCTTGCAATGCAGGACATAACATCCCTATTTGAATGAAATGGTATGATTTGTAAGCTCTTGTAGTTTTGAAAGATGAAACTCAAAATGCTTAGCTCTGCATTTAAGATTTTTGAGGTTTTATGATTGCATTAAATGTAGTTAAGTATATCATAGTTGTATGAAAGCCTCAGAGACCAATGGCTAAAACTGTTGAATTTTTGTACAAAATCAAGTGTCTTTCTTAAAAACCTGACAGTGTATGGGACATCAGATATAACAGACACTCATTTTTTTCTCTTTTGGAACACAACTGCTCTACAAGTCTGCTGGGAGGATCACAGTGCAAATTTCTGAAGACTAAAATAAAACTGCTTCTAATAAAAGTCAATGACTATTACAAAGTGAAAAATATTTAGGCATTGTATTCTTTGGAATTGGGCGCAATCTTCTGTGTGTGGAGTAACTTGATAGGTTTATGACAGTTAGGCATCCTGAGAACTTTTTTCTCTGTAAATTGATGTGCAAAGAGCAATACTTTTTTTTTTTAAGCACTATAATTTATTTTTTTAATTTATCTTTAATTTATTTTAAAGGACAGTTCCTTTTGCATTTAGGCCAGTGTCCTGATCCAAGGAAAGATAATTTGCAGTGCAGGGTCCTGTTCTTTGTGCCTGAAAAGAGGCCTTAAAAAGAACTTCAAAAGGCAGAAAATCTAGAATTATACTGCCTCTCTAACTGCCTACTCTAGTTCTGACCGTTGCAGGCTATGAGTATTAGTTCCTTCATTTCTTTTCCAGAAAGAAAAGGTGTCATGCTTCGTGTTTGGAAAGCTTTGTTTAAATGATGAAAAATATTGCCTTGTATTATGAAGGAAATGCCGAAGAAGTTGGGTGAGGTTTGGCCTCAACTGTCAAGTCCTGAACTCCAAGTCTGTGATAAGATTTCTGTGCCATTAGATTTGTAGTGAAAAGGTGTATCACATTTTTAAAGTAATAGAGAGTCAATTCTATCACTGAATAAGCTGTCAGAAATGAAATTGGTTCCACTGAATACACTGATTATCCGGGTGACCTGATTCTGGAAATTCTTTGTGACTGTTGCCTTAAATCTGTTAAAATCCTTTTTTTTTTTTTTTTTTTTTTTTTTTCCTCTTCAATTGCAACAGCGGAAAACTTCTTAGTAAAATTATTTTGCACCATTCTTCTATATATCTCATATATAAATCCACCGCAGGAGATAGGGCAGAGGAGATCACAGCCTAAACAGATAGGACATGGTGAAAAGAAAGCTGAAGCTCAGTATTACTGAAATGGAGGGGTGGGGGGAAGTGTAACATACTGGAATTCAGGAGTGGAGCTTACTCCTCCTGAGTGAACTCTCCTTTTCCCTTGAATCTTAGGTGAGGAATCAGCCAAGTCCCGAGTTCTTCTGGTTCTCCTTCCAGAGTTCACGAGACCACCAAAGGAGATTTTGCAAATGCTTCTAATGTCTAATTTCTGATGCATCTAATGTTTCTGGCTAGTAGGAGTGCTTTAAAAATAAACCCCTCATCCTAGTGAAGAAGGCTAGCACAGGCTCTACACAGTGGGTGAAGAGATTTTGCAAAAGAGCAGTGTTGCTAGAAATAAAACACTTGGCAACAAGAAGATTTTTGTATTGCCTAGATTTTGTGCAGAAAACAACTTTTTTTCACGTAAAGTGCTATTAACGTAAATTTTGCTTAAATCCTGACTTCCTTGCAGTCAAAAACTTAAAATTACTGCCGTCCAACATTTGCTAAAGGGTAGAGGCAACCACTTGTGTGTCACCATCTGACTTTGCCCTCAGGTTTGCAGAAAGATCACAGGGACCACAGGGTTGCATATGGTGTCTTCACCCAACGGTCATGCAAAAGATGTTTGAAGATGTTGCATGTTATTTGCATTACTTGTTTTGTCTCTGGCAAAATTCCCCCCAACATCAGAATAGTCTGCCCACAATTACCTTTAAATTGTAATACATTTGAGATGTTGCTTTTTAGGATTTTGCAAATACAGTTTTGGTGTTACTTCTTAAAATCTATTTTTGGAAAACAAAACTTCCCTAATTAATTCTGACTAGGTCAAAATAAATATGTAGAACTAGCCTCAGAATTTAAAATGCTGTGCCTGTTTTAGTATGTATGTGAGACATATACACTTCTATGCACTATGCATTTAAAATAAACTCTCTATTCTCCAAATTACATTACAGTGTGTTTAAATTATTATTTAAGCTACCACTTACTTTGACTAATCAGGTTAACGGATTTAAAAATCGGCTTCAACGATGACAGGCGGATGGAACAGAAATTACTACTTAAATCAAAATAAAAAGAGTATAAAAGAAAAAAGGCCAGAATGTGAGAGTCAGATTTTCTTCTGTGGTAATCTGACCGTCTAAGAGTGCTACTGCTATGTATCTTTAGTATGAGTTCTCTAGAATTTTAATCTTTTTTCCCGTTTTACAAGAGGAACAGACAAAATTAAACATTGAAATTACACATTGGTATTTAACAATTCTAGGTGTACATAATTGTAGCAGATGATTACTGCTTATTACCGGAGGAAGATTATTTGGAAAAACACTTGAAATTCTATTATGTTTGAGTTCTGATTAGATTAATTTGTCATCTTCGTAGACAAAGTATAGTGATTCCATGAGAGGGAAAATAAAACAAAAGTCTTCCTACTTGGGTAGTTTTCAGACCATTTGTGTTTCATAATTAAGGGCCCTTTAATATTTGGTACATCTGTAGTAGCTGTATCAGGATTTGGAAACCTGTGACTCCAGATGTCAATGATTTGGAAGGTGACGCTAGATATTCTAGTACTTTTTTAAAGGTCTGGGTAATTACTTAACCCATAAATTTCTAACTGATTAATATATTATTCATTAGTTTTGCTGGCAGAGCTACTTTCCTCTGTCTTAAATGCACTAGCAGTTTTAGGAATGCACCTGGAAGAACGCTCTAGGACTACTGCAGTGAACACCTGATACAACCATGCTGCTGAAATTAAGTCTGTGTAGAAAAAGAAAGGCTTTAGCCTGATACTTTCCAATCCGCTAAATATCCATGTAGAGCACTCAGCTTATGTCCGCACTCTGATATGTTTTTAGTGCCCTGGAAATGCTTCCTCACTGGTTCAGGACAAAAACGCGTGAGGAACCACATGCCATTTGAAGCTCAGAGAGCAAAGGGATAAAAGGAGCTGCAAGCTCCACATTTCTAATAACCTTGTTTTCCCTGAATTTAGGCAGCAACCTAAAGACAGAATCTGTCCATATGAAAATCAAAAATTTAGGTACCTAGTCACCATAGTCTCACTGTCATACTCATTGGTCTTCATTGTGTTTGTCCTCATGAAACCTCTCTGTGGCTGAACCAGTAAAGTTGCTCAAATCAGTTTTTGCTTCTCACTGAAACATAGCAGATGTTTCTGTGACCCATACTTCCTTACTTTTGAGTTCTATGTCTAGGTGCTGTGGCAATGTTTTCCACTACTCTGAATTGTTGTTTTCTTCAGTATTAGCTTTGCTTGTGCATTATATTTACAGCTTGTCAGTCTTTCGATTTTTCTTTGGGTACTGCCTTTCACAAGAATAAAACCAGAAATATTCCTGAATTAATATTGCTGTCAGATTATATGGCTAAAACAGATTTGAGCTACAGGAGATTTGTTCTCCAAGGGTGATTCGTTTTGCATTGAATCTAAAGGGTAACCTGTTTGTTATGAATTACAGAGGCTTTCATAAAATTTAGGCCCTTAATTAGGAAGAAAGAATATGCATGAGTAATTTGCAGTCATGTAATGAAAGATTGCCATGGGAAACCAAGTGGATCAACAGATGCTGAAACCCTTGCTATAATTCTTGGCATATTTATTTTTCATTTTCCTTCTAGCCTTCTGAGTCATGTTGGCCTGAGATATTTGCATATATCATTGTATTACAACAAAATATTAACATTGCAGCAGATACTCAGTAGTAATAATTTAAAATAAAATAATATACACTCCATACATCAGAAACCTGAGTTTAATACACAGAATTTTTTTCTGTGGTTAAAATTAATAGACAATGACAAATTGAGCAGAAATTATTAAGTATATGTTTCTCTAGATAGCTGGAAAGTGTTTCTGAAGAGAGTTGCTTATCTCTGTAAAGGGTAAATTTCTTTGACATTTATATACTGTAGTGTTAAACCCATTTCCATTAACTGTATCAGGCATAGGAAAGATACACAGTGATAAACATATGTCAAATAAAACCCCAAAACCCGAACACAAACCCATTTACTTATCCCAGGTGTAAGAAAGAGATATGATTGATTTATATACATCACAAAAATGCATAAAACCATGTAAAGAGTTGGTGTTTTAGCTAAAGAGAGAGTAGAATGGAAGGGAAAATTGGGTAGTGTTTTACTGTGACATGCTGAACATCTTCAGAAAAAAGAATCTCAAAAAAATAATTGAATCGCCTTTCTTGATAGTAGCACTGTGTTCTGTAGTACCAAACCCCGACAGTTTCCAGTTTGGTAGGACTTAGCTAATATGTTTCAATAGAAGCTTTTGAGAAGCTTATGTTTTTAAAGCACCATTGTACGATCATTGCTGTTTCCAAAAAAGACAGGCATCAGGAAATGTGGAAGTATGGTCAGAACTGTCCTTCAGCATATGGGAAAATAAGAAAACTTTGTAGGATTTCTGTTGTAAGTTAGCACAATTCATTTAAGAAATTGTTTTTAAGTAAACTTAAAACTTAAAGTTGTGTTAAGGAATTTATTTGCAATAAACTTGGTATTGTGACTATGCATAGTTACTCTGTAAAATGTACTATTTTTTTCCTAGTGAAGACTGATTTTTTGCTAAATCAGCATTTTAAAGCATTAAATGCGTGCTAAATTAGTAAAAATCTTTTGTCATTATCCCTTCTTGCAATTAACTTTTTGGGTTCTGCCTGGAACAATTGTATTTATACATAAGAAAGATCTGAAATCTTCAGAGAGATCATCTTTTCATAAAATGTCATTGAAGCAGCATGATTGCTATCTGTTCAGCAAGTCCCTTTGAGCTGTTTTGGGGAGGTTTTTCGTAGTTATTTAATCTGGTTTCTGACTGTACAGAAGATCATTCTACTCTTCTGTTCTCTTGACAGAGCTGAACAAAGGCAACTCGCATTAGAGCCTGTTGCCCAGTTTCATTTTTGTAGTAATAGAACATTTTTGCTACTGACATGAGAAGAATAGGGAAGCATTTGGAGTGCTTGGTTGTCTGATGACTGACAGCAGGCTAGGAAAACCCCCACAAAATGCTACTTTTAAAGCTGGAGCTGATGAAAAATCCCTCTTACTGTGGCTTAACCTGTCTGTTGCATCTTTATAGAGAAATGAATCTGACTTGTTAGGAGAAAAAGATGTTTCTTTAGCTCCAAAAAAAAGTTTTGGTGGTGTTGGTAGGTTTTTGTTTGTTTGTTTGTTTGTTTGTGGGGGTTTTTAGGGGTGGGTTTTTTTTTGTTTACTTTAAAAAGTACCTTCAAATAAGGTATGCTATAGCTTTTGTTTGGAACGGGACCTTTTGGAAACCATTATGAAACTAAAAAGAAAAGTTCAAAGTATGCATTCAAAGACTTAATAACATAAGCACTTTTTAAAGAGTATGTGTGAAAGTTCTCAAAATTACATATTTGTCTGTCTTGACTAATTTGCAATACTTCTATTTTTTTTCTGTTTTTTAGAAAACCTTACACTAAGGCTCTAAAAGTCATAAGGCAGATTACAATTCCTCTTATTTAAAACATCTACCATGACTTTTATGAGTCTTAGGATCAAGAAGGAGCCAGCCTTTCCCAGTTGGTCAGGACTGCATGCTGTGCGTGTTAGAGTAAGCCTCTTCTGAGAAACAGAGCCAAAGTTACTGCTTGCACGTGTTTTTGAGACTCAGTGTCATTCTTAGGAATAATTGCTCATAGGCAAGTGGTCTCATAGATCACCTTAGAATAACCTTGCCTCCTTGAGAACAGAAGAGGGAGTAAGGCACATTGGCTTTTGTTTAATTAGTTAAGTTATAGTTGAAATATTCAGTGTTAATCCTGCATATTTTAAACATTTTCTAGCTACGTCCTTTAGCATGAGCAGTCTTTCTGTATCCATCCATCCTTAATCACCTTTGGAAAATGTCACCTTCTGTTTGCAACCCCCAGTACAAAATTACTTTGGCATTTCTGCCTGCAGAAATATTTGAGTGACCTTCCAATTTACTTCCTTTAGGTCAGAATTTTGTATTCATAACAGTTCCACAGTTGCTTTTACACAACCCTATCATTGTAATTTCAAATCATTGTCTTCTCAATTGAATGTGCCTTTGTTTTGCTGTGACTTAATGTTTATAAATGTATTCAAGCTACAGTTTAATGGGTTTTCTTGGGAAATTATATGTTATTATGTTTGAAGCTGCTAGAAGTAGGAATGTTTTCAAGCGAACAGAGGTTTTCTTGAAGATACTGAGCGACCTAGTTACCATTTATACTTTTCTCTCCCTAAAGCATCATTAAAGCCCTTTGTTAACTAAGTAAAAGAGTAGAAGTCAAGGTAGTAGACTAAAAGAGAAGCTGGCAAGGAATAGAGACAACAAATGTCTTGGAAATCCAGTTAGGGACTCTAGGAGTATGTGCATCTCTGGATCGCAAAGCTGGACAAAGACAGTGGAGCCTTCAATAACTCTTATGCAAAATTCTTCTTCAGAGAATGTGTTCTTGGGAATACGAGCTCCATTTGGACAAAATGTTGTCTGGAAAAAGATGGGAAACTGTGAACAAGGTGATTGCCCTGCTTAAGTGCTAGACTTACAAAATCAGGCTTCAATATCTTCAATATCATTGCTTGTACATTAAAAAGAACAGAACTCATCATTAGCACACTTTGTGAAGACTCAAGTATGTGGCTTTCTTGAGGCAAAAGGGGTAACAGTAGCTGTATCCAAGCCATAGGAGAGAGGAGCAATCACAAGCTTTGGGACTAGTTAACCTAAAGTTTAAATGTATTCTGGTATGTCAGGTTGGGACCTAATTTTCAATTCTCTCTCCTGCCAAGCAGGGTGATTTCTATTGAGAAAACAGGATGCTTCTGGACAGTGTTGTGCTGCAGGAGTGAGGTACTCTGCTACAAAACTGACCCTTTTTGCCTTTTAACTGCTCCTGTATCGCCCTCTTAACCAGTGTGTTGCTGTGTTAAGCATTTGGATAGAAACATGAAATTAGAAAAGTAGATGTCATTAGAGACAAAAAAATGTTATTTGAAACTTATTGTAACAGTGGCAGTGGACATCAAATGGTGAAATTCACACTAAAACAGTCTTTTCTAGGGCTTGTAGGAGAAGAGAAATATTCACTGCCTTGTTCTCTCTCACCCTCATCAATCTAACCTACATCTATCAGACCAGATGTAACCTGGAAAGAGCTTCATGCTTTTCAATCAGATTTGTTGCACAACTGGGTCAGTCATTTCTGTGCTACTTCATATGGAACAGATGTGAGACAAATCTGAAAACATTGATAAGTAAATAATAAAAGAAACTCCCATCACATTGGGGACTGCTTAACAAGTGCTGGTGTATAGCAGTGTGTACTGTTATTAAGAAAAAGTTGACAAAAAGCACAGATTTAGTTAAACAAAAAAAACTAAAGAAGTCTATACAGGGAACAGATTTGTGTGAGTCTGATTGTGAGGGGTGGACAAAAGAGGTATTATGTCAGAATTATCTCAAAAAACAGAGTTTGGGTGTCAGGTAGAACTGTTTTCTGACAGTTAATGGAGGAGGGAAAAAAAAATAGGAAGCAGGGAACTGCTAGGAAGATATCAGAGAAATGGTTCCAGTGAGGGAGAGCCCAAAAACAGCTGAAGGCTGGGAGAATGAAATGTTGATAAAGGAAAGTACAAAAAGGAAAGAGTTTATCCTTAGTAGCTAAGTGTAGAAGCCAGAAAAGAGACAAAAACATATTAGTAATATATCAAAGAGGAAGACCTACTCAGTCATTCATGTATTATTACACTTTTTATGCAGTTATTCCTCTTGTTTTTTCAATGTTGGAGGACAAAGAGAAGAGACCATGTTTTAGCGTGGATAGGCAGACAGGCAAGTGCCAATATAATTTCTTTTGGGAACAAAAGGAAATTGTTCATTATTTCAGTTCATTTGTAGTCAGTTAACTTTGCTGTACCGTTACTGAGATAAAAGTCTAGAAGTATTGCAACAAAGTATTAAGGAAGAATAAAATATATTGAAAATTAACTCCCTTTGACACTATAATAACATTTAATTGATATTAAATAGCTCCTTCAGAACCATCATGAATATGAGATGAATGCAAATGTGTGAAACATTTCCATCATATTGAATCAAGAGCTTCAACAGGTGAAGTTACATCATTGGAGCCTTTAAGACTCACTTTTACAAGTGGATTTAGTACTTATGAAAGAGACATGCTGACATTTCTGAAGACTGGGGTCTTACTGTGTGAAGCTTGTTTGTCATAGCAGTTTTGCTAACAGGGCATGAACTGCAGGAGCCCATCAGAGCTTTGTGAATCTTCTCTAACCTCTTGTTGAGGCTGCTGGCACTGTCCTCAGCCATCTGGTGATGGACACAGTGCAAGAAGAAATAGTACCTAGGAATCCAGATGAGTAGATCCATGTGATTGTCACAACAATGTGTGCTCTTCATGCTTTCTTCACTAATAAGACTTTGGATAATCACGCAAAAAGAAGTGTTTATGTTTTGGATACCATTTTGTCAGGGGATGCAGAAGCCTGAGCGAGAGCATCATAGATTTTTAGGGTTTTAGTGTTACTTACTTCTCACCCTACTGATGGTATTTTCATTTGGCTCTTTTCATCCAGTAAAAATTAATCTGTTGCAAGTGCTACTGCACACTGCATAAGAAAGAATGGGCTGGATCATATTCTCAAGAGCTGAAGTCATTCTGAGATGCAATGAAAACAGCATGGAAACAAAATGAGGCTTTAACTGAGCAAGCTGTTGGTGTTTGAAGTCTCTGTAATTCATAGTTAATTGCAGATACTGGAAGGCACTGCGTGACTTTGCTAAGTACATTATTGTGTGTGGTTCTCTGTATTTCCCCGTAATTTTCTCACTAATAGGCTAACGCATGTGGTACAACAGATTAAGGTATTAGATCTGTTAATTTTGGAAAGGTTTTTGTGTTCTAACAAGCAGATTAAGCCATACCTGTCTATTTATCAGCATAATAGAAAACATCTCTTTTATTTGTGCTCTCTAACTTTTTGGAAGCCTACTGAATTTTGCATTTGATTCTTAATTGGAAAAAGGAGTACTTTAATAGAAGGTATGTTCCACTTGCAACAGGATGCCCTTGGGAATCCTGTCTATGCACACTGGACTTTTTAATGTATATTGAATAATTACACAGTGTCTTGTTCTGAAATAAACACACTCAGATACAAAAGCAGCCTTTTGTGCAGTTAATCTAATGACACAAATTGTTATTTAGGTCTAGTTTGCTATGGACTTGTAAGGTGTTTCAGGGAAAGAAGTCATTCCTGCGGTAGCAGATGGAGGATTTCTTTATGTATGCTTTGGTGCAAAGTAAGAGCTAAAATAAATTTGATGATTTGAATTATACTGTCATGTCAACACTTACTATTTAAGAAAATCCTGCATCTGTGTGCATCTTTGCAAACACAGTTATGTTATGGGGTCTTGCTAGTTTAGGACTAGGCTTTGCAGAAAAGTCCACTGACTGTCAATGGGAATTATGTGTCAAATTCCTTTAGGTTAACAGTCTAGTCTCGAAGCTTGCTTTAGAGAGATGTTTGTAAAGTTGTTGTTTTATGCTGGAAAAGGTGATAGTGATGTATTTTGTTCAAGGAAAAATATCTAGTAATAGATAAAAGATACACTGTTTTTCATTATAATCATACAAAGAACTGCCATGAATATTTAGAATAATTATCCAAATGCATAACATTTTCCAAAACAACTGCATTTGGGAAACAGCTGCTGGGTCACTTGAGGGCAGGAGGGACAGTGGGTTAAGCTCTGTCATGAGCTTTCAGTTACTCTTCTGATCTACTGTGGTCAGTAAAGGAACAATGAAGATGAATTATTTCTCTAATTTTCAAAACTTTTGGATAAGTGAATCTCTTTGTACCACTTCACCAGCCAAACCCTGTCACTGCCATGAAAACTGAGCCACGTATCTAGGGCACAGATTGCTGGTATGTGCCGGACAGCAGGGGTTTGCAGTATTCCACTTCCAGCATAAGGAGCCATGGGTTGTAGAAGTGATATGAAGTACAAGAACCCTTTGATTCAGCAGTGCCACAAATGGAAAACACTACAGTGTTCACTACTTCTGAAAACAAATTCATTTCTGAACATGAATATGAGTTTGCATGCTCCAGTTTAGATCCCAGCTTTTGGAAGGGTGGTGTCTATTGCCAAAGAAGACTTATGAACCCTTTTGAAAGGTGATGTTTTCAGAGAGGAAGAAGGACTTAGTTCTCCAACTGTGGGGAGGTGGAGTGTTGGAAATAGAGGATGGAGAAAAATCACTGCTTCACTTTTCCTGATATTAATACCTAATTACCAAGATTTCACTGGACCATCAAACCAGTGTCAAATTTAGAGATTGAGTTCTCTGCCCTAAGAAGCATGTTCTCAGATCATAGGTAAGAGCTGTGCCAGCATTGTATGTTTGGGTTCAGATTAAATGAACCATTTAAGCTCGTAACTCTTATTTAAGCTTCCCAGTAGAAATTTAAATATTTTTTTGCTTGGGGCCTGGAATAATGTGATTCTTTGTTTGTTTCCTTGGGTTTTTTTAAATATCTAAAACTAAGGTATTGAGGACTTCTTGGAATAATACCATCTTTACTCAGCTGTCCACATTAGATGAGTGCTGATTTTGCAGGCAGGCAGGCCGGCCAGTAGTGTTATAAAAGTTATGTCAGAAAGTCTGTAATTTTAGGTCCCAACTCCTCAGTTTCTGTATCATGTTTTGTTTCTTGTGTTTTGGTACTTTGGTTCTCTTGACTTTTTTTTTTTTTTTTTTTTTTTTGGTCTTGTGAGGAGTGTTCCACACAGTGCGATGGTTCTGATTAAGAGTATGATATACTTGAAGTAGTTATAATACATTTAGAAGCAACTTCTTCGAGGAAAATATTTTCAAAACAGATTGGTAAAATATCAGGCAAATACCTTACATCCAAAGTGTTTGACAGTTATATAAACCACACTTGTTCTGGGTTTCCTTAGGTTGCTGTCCTATATATGGATGTGTATTTTTAATACTATGATAGGTTGTTATAGCATCCTTATATATTCTTTGAATACAATGGTATGTTCTCAGAAGACTTACCTATTACACTCTGCTTACTGGCTGTGTTTGTGGGGAACGCTCAAGTGGATGCCATGTTGCAGTGAAGGGACTCAGTTTGCGGTCATGTTCCGTGACTTGGGTATGTATGCACTGTGCTGGCAGTGCTTATGTAGACCCTGTGCTTCCTCTCTGCTCATTAGAGCCGTGCCACTTTTTTAATTGCTTCTGGGTACAATTCCAGGTCATGAGCTTTACCTGGAAAGCCTGCTTTTGCAGTGCTTGGCATATAGGATGTAAATTAGTTGCTTTAAATATCCTGTAAATGAAAACACATAAGGACTAAAAGCAGACTTTTCTCAAGGGAGAGCCATCAGCTCTGCAATTCTTTCCTCCATTCATGCTTTATTTTAGTGACCGTAAGGACATGACATGATGTTTTTTTATTCACTCTGGCTTTTATCTAAGGAAGTAGGATATGGTGAGCCTAGAGACCTGTTTGCATGAGACACCATTCAGACTGATGTTGTTTGTGTTACTTATTTTTAATGCATGTTTAGAAGCACCTTGAATGATGAAAAAAATATTTTTTTATTTATACTGATCGTAGATTATTAATTCTTTGCGTAGTTAATGTGGTGCTTACCTCAGCCAATACCTGCAATGAGTCTTAGAAAGCTCAGCAAAAATTGCCCTCTTCACTATTAGAGAAGTGATGCTGTCACCAATGCACTGCTTAATTTCAGCCAGTGTCCATGGAAACCTTTGTCATTTGTATTTTCATGTGTGGGTACCAGTGAAGTACAGCTTCCAGGGAAAAAAGGCTTTGGCCACTCGACCACCTGAAGAATAGCTGGGTTAATGGTCTGCTTTTTGCAAGCAGACAATTTCTGTTGGTCAAGGGAACTGCACTACCATGTACAGCTGAAAATGTGGGCAGCTGATTACGGTCTGTAAAATCTGGGGAAGAAAAGGTACTCTGTCACACAGACACACCTGCCAGCTTAGCTCCTCCACAGCCTTACCCAGTCCTTCCCCAGTGTCCTGTACAATAGTGATGAGGAGGAGGTATTTTACTGTGCCATCCCTTAAGTGCAAGAGGTTTTTTTTTTTTAAAACAATAGCAAGATATTACAGGGAATCAGATATGAAGTATAAAAATGTGTACAGTAAATGCGGAACTGAGTCTGTCAGAAGGTATTTTCCTTCATGTGTTAAGCACATGTGCACAGTTGTCCGGCATGTTCAGTTCTCAGCTTAAACCTTGATTGACCTCAAAGAAGATGGTAAGGTTTTGAACCCTAGAATAAACACACATATAACTGCAACTTAATATGCTCAAGCTGGTGACATGTATTTCATCTTTGTACAGGTTTATATATTTTTGTCATATCTTTTTAAGATCCCTACTTTTGCTGCCTTGCCTCTGAACTCCTTGGGACAGGAGTTCAATTTTGTGTTCTAGAAAAGATCTAGCACATTATTTAATATAAAAAGTTCTTAGCAGCAGTGTGTTGTGGTTTTTTTTTTTTTTCCTTTAGCTAATCATTCAGTCACTGATTTCCTAGCTTTTCTGTTACTATGTAATTGAAAAAAAAAAAAAAAAAAGTAGAATTTGCTTTTACCACTCCATTTACATTTCTCTAGTCAAAATAGCAATCTGAAATACACTTAAAACTGGAGGCAAGGCTTAATCAGCAGCTGCTGTTGTCATTGTACAAGGCAGAGAAGGGCTCTCAGAAGAATGCCCAGCTGATTAGAAAGGAGATATCATATTTAAAAAAACCCCAAAAAACTACACACAAAAAAAACTCAACACACACACCACCACAAAACCAAACACAACACCACAAACCAAAAAGAACAGAATAGAACCTGAAACAGATTGAAAATTGAAATGAAAAAATTAACTTTATAAAACTAGGCAGAGATAGGAGAGCCTTTTTAATGAAAATAACTTGTATGTGTTTTTAGACAGTTACAGAAATTAAGTTTGGTTTTAAGGAGTCTACAAACCTCCCTAGTTGTAGGTACTTGGATGCAATGAAGAAGAGCCGCGAGGTGCCGCTGCTGTGTGTCGGAGCTCTGGGCAAGGAGGGTTTTCTGTGGCAGCCAGCATTTGTAGCTGGGAAGGAACGTCTGGGTAGTAGCTCTGCAACAGAAATAAATTATTTCTGCAGTTTTAGGGTTTGTGAAATAGAACCACAACCAATATTTTCTTCTCAGTGTTTCACCAAATATTATCATATCTGACAGGAGATTACTGTGACAGGTCCAACATGTATCTTTCCTCTCATCCCTGACCTGCAGTGTGGAGCAGAAATGATGCTAAATGAGAGAGGACTATAAACTCGCTTTATTGTTATGAAGTATTTTGTCTCTTATTGCAGGCTTTTTGGCAAGCTTATCTCATCAGCCTGCAACTCTTTCTAAATAACATGTTTACTTTTTTGGAGTGGTGCTGAAGTCTAGGAGACCCCATTTTTTGCATGGCTTTCCATTGATTTTCTTGGTCAGCAGAGCATAAACGTTTTGGATAGCGTTTGTCTGTGCTTAGAAACGCAGGAAGAGTAATGGTGACTCACAGTGATCGTCTTTTGACAGACAAACTTACTTGAACAATGAATATGGTTCTAAATAGTTTTTATTTGGGGAATAGATAATTAGAGCTTTCTGAATCTTAAACATTTTTTTTTTAAATGGACAATGTTGCATGAAATAAGGTTTCTGTGTTGAGATACATGCTTCATCCTGTTTTGTCCAGAATAGCAATATTGTGTAGTCTGTTTTTATGGAACATTTTTGATCATTTGCTTTCAACCAAAACAGAAGAAAGTTGGAAAGGCATCTGTGTGTGATGTGCATGCCACACAGAGTTAATGGAAAGTCTAGTTGAGTTCTAAGTATATTTTGAAGTTAGGGACTGGGATTTGGATTTTTTATCATGATACATGTAAATCACATTAAGAAAATAAATAGTTCTCTTGAATTCATGAGCTTGAAGTTAACCTGTTTTACTGTGTTTTGTTGAAATGGGGCCTCACACATTGAACTCCTTTTGATAAATATTATGCTAATAGCTCTAATGGGAAATCTGTCAAGCATAAACAAGCTGGTTTTGAGCTACCATGGACTCCACCTTAGAAGCAAAAGTCTTGATTTGTAATTTGATGTAGAAGTCTCTGTAGTGCGGATTTTAACCCATTACTTGTTCAGTTATGCAGCTCCATAAACCTTCTGGACAATGATATGCAGAGACAGAAAGTGAATTAGAATCTATAGGTTCCCTTCAAGTTTGATTAATTTCTGCTGATAAAGAAGATTTCTGCTATCTGCTTACAGTAGTATCCTGGCTTTGGTTTGGGGGTGGGTTTTTTAATACTTATTCTAAAGACTATTTCTCTCTCATGACATATTTCTCTAATAAAAGAGCATTAGTTAGGAACAAGGGTTTTTTTTTAAAATATTATAGTATAAACTTATATGTGTACTCTTTTTCATAACTCTTAATATATCACTTGAAAAAATTTGAAGGTTTTTATTTATTTATTTATTTATTATGCTACCCATGAGAATTATCCAGCCTTATTTTTTCATGTATTTGTTGAACTAGAATGTATTTGTGACCAGGTTGTATATTGAATACTTACAGGAAAATTTCAGAACTTCATTAACTATTGTCATTTTATAGTGTTATAAATAAAAAAAAATGACATCTTTTTTTTCCTGCTCATATTCTGCAGTTGCAGCTGGGGTAGGTATGGTTCTTCAACTTTTGGCAAATCATGTAGCTTTGGGCAGGTTTGTACTTAACGTAATTAATATGGATATATAAGGCTAGCCTCCATGAAGTCTCTGGACACAGGTAATGTTTTTATTAATTGTATAATTGCTATATATCATTCTGTGAGTGACAAATGCATAGGCTGATTTGTAGTGCAACTGGTGTCCAAAATAAGCATGATGTTACTGACTTTGGAGAAGCTCTTCCTGATTTGTGTTGCTTCAAGGGAGCTGCAGGTATAGCTAGGAAAGGCAAATAAGTGAAGAGAAAGCAGAGTCCATAATCAGCTCCACAGTTCAAAGTACCCGGGAGTCTTTTTATTAAAGATACAGATTTTGCTGATTGCTTTAAGACCATCACATAAAGAATGGAAATGACTTTTCACAAGCTCCATTTTCTTTTATTTTTCTCTCATTTTGTACTGTTGCTGAAAAAAAGCAGTAATTCCAAAAAAAAAAAAAAAAATCTGAAACTCTTCTATTTTTCATGTCCTCTCCAATTTTCAGGCTCAGTTACACTTGAATTGCAAAGTACAATTCTGTTATCGTGACATTTCAATATATTCCTTTTATATATATTCCAGATTTGCATTTGTATTTTGTTATGTCTTTGCATAAAATACCTCACTGTGATGCTCTGATTAGTTGATTAATTCACTTTGTAAAGCTCTTTGCCATCCTCAGTGAAAGTTGCTATAAAATTTGTAAGTTCAATTTATTAACTTAAGGGAAATCATGTAGGAAAAAAACAGTAGAGTGACAGTCAATCACGGTATCATTTGCATGGCTGTTAACTTCAGGATTTTGAAGAATAATGATCAGACAAAAGCAGTGGATTTTGTGTTGTCCTGCAGTGAGAAAGTTTCTGTATTTATTTACTTTTAAGTTAAATACCCCACTTAAGCTCTAGCACAAATTTTCACAGTTTACTGATCTGTCAGCTTAAATGTTAGTAATATGGTGTTACCAGAATACTTTTTCTTGCTACTACTAATGATTTCATCATCATCATAGTTGAGGCAATAATTAGCAAAGAATAAACCTTTGTGTGCAAGAATTTATAATAGAAACTAATTTCAGCATTCAAGATCTTTCTTTGCCTTTCTGACTCTGACAAACACAGTCATGTGAAGATGAAGATATGTTTCTGACTCCCTCAGAAACTTCACAGGTGGAATATGATTCAGTCAAAGCAAGTCTGGGACCTGAGCCTCAGACCATACTTTTAATCCGTAGGGCCTGAGAATAAATGTCCACATTTCTTAAAGACTGTTCTTAGATTGTTGCTTACAGCTAGCTTAGTCAAGTCATGAAATTTGACCCATCTGTATTTGCTTATCTGTATTTCAGTAGGGTGGAATTCCCATTTTTATCCTTGTATTTAACTCCAATCTCCTTTGTGTGTCAATTATAAATTGGCTTTTCTCCAATAAGATTTTGCCAAAGTAATTGAAGAGGCATTTATTTCTCCCAAGTTAAAAATAAAGTAACCCGAATCTTGTTTTCTGAGAGGCAAGGCTTTCTTTTCAGATGTGTTTTGAGATGTAAGGTCTTCAAATGTGAAACAAAGTACATTTTTAAAGAGAAATCATAGAGAAAGTCTATGATGAGAGCACATTCAATTGACTTCACTTCTAGGAACCCCTTCTGGAAATAGTAAATACTCCAAGTTATCTGTCTGCAGCAGCAACACTGTAGCAGAGGCAGAGCAGGTCAAACTGAAGCACACACTATTTTCTTGCTAATGTTGTGGTGGAAGACATCACTTCTGCTACAGCAAGCTGCAGTTTACTAGTCTCAAAATAGTTATTTATTGTCATGGCAGAAGCAAGAAAAATAAACTGTAGGTGAAAGTCTAGTTTTTCGAATGTTGTAGTGCCATGTTGCAGGAAATTAGTCTCATCTTGGCTCTTCTGAGCTTGTGTTACAACAGCCTCATCTTCAGTTAAAAAGGTTTTCTTCTTTTGTCCGGATGGGATCAGCAGCATTGAGTGTTTTTAAAAGGAAAAGCTAAGATATTAGGCTTTCAGAAAATTAAGCTGCATTTTATCAACCAAATACGATAATCTGACTGAACTGAGGCAGCCACTCACCAGCATGGCTACACACGAGTCTTGATTTTTTTCCGCCGGAA
>NW_010128707.1:37812-42187 GCF_000699245.1 Pterocles gutturalis | reverse complement strand
GCAGTAGGAGGTTAATAAAATCAATAATGATGGCAATTGATGCAAATCACAGGATTAAAAGTTAGAGCTGGGGGTTTTTTTGTTTTGTTTTGGTTTGGTTTTTTTAGTCAAGGTGGAAAAAAGATGTGGCAAGGCAGGAACATCATAACTTGGAAAACCAAAGTAGATTTACTTTTTGTGTGTCAGATAATCATTGCTTACATTGGTTGGTTTTATATTTCTTATATGATGTCCTATTAAAAATTACATTCCTAACTGAAACAGTGCTGTACTTTTTCTCACACCTGTCAGCACGATCAGTAGGATTTAGAGGAGTTTCTGGGCTGCTGTAAACATGCCGTTAGAATGGGCTTTCTACTGAAGCTCCCCCAAGGAGCAGACTTGCTGTGCCAGGGGTTCGATACATGAAGAACCTGTCCCCTCAGTGGAGTGTGGACTTGTGGTGCTGCACGGGCTGTGCCCACACTGGATTCATGGTGTCATACTCTAACCAGTCACCACTGCCATCTGAAATTGTCTGAAAAACTGATAACTTGGCCAAATATTTTCTCTGATTACTTTGTGTTTGTTTCTTTAGCAAATGGACAAAATGCAGCTGTCTGGTGAGACCAGTTGTGGCTGACAGCAGGCAGATGATGTGCGTTGGTTCCCCACACATTACCCATGACTGTCAGCCTGCCTCCACGAGTGGAGGTAGGAGCGTGTGCTCCTCACGGTACTAGAACAGTGCCAAGCTTTTCTCAGAAATATAAAATGGGAAAGAAAGGTTGTTGAGATACTATGATTAGTGTTGAAAGGAAATGGATCTTGGTGTCAGAAGCATTTATAATGACAGCAAATTTGCCTTGGGATTCCCAAGCTCTCCCTGGCTCACAGCTGTGGTACCACTCTGCACTTGGGCTGCGTTTGTGTGTCATGTTTCACTCTCATGTGTAGCTGGGTTTATTTTGACCTCTGTCAGGTTTTGTGTTCATGACAAAGGAGTTTAGTTTTGGAACCCCTGGAGCATTTTTTGCTAAGAGACACTTCTCAGAATTGTTTTAATGTCAGTTATTCAAGATTTAATATCTGTTTATTATTTTAATGTAGGTAACTCTAAAAAACAAAAAAGTTTTATTGGAATGTTTTAACAGCTATTTTGTAAAAATCTAATTTGTATTTTTTCCAAAATTATAAATAATGATGAATGTAAAAATAATAAGATACAGAATGTATTTGGGAAATAAGTGATAGCATGAAAAATGTGCTTCTGCTTAGAAAGAAAAAATCTAAGAATTGTGATGTGGCACAAATACAGTTTTTGAATGAAATTAAAATACTTACAAATAGTCATACAGCATAGTGAAAAATTTTTAGCTCTCCGTTAGTTTGAGCTAAAAAATAAGAAAGGCACCTAGCAGAATTGTCAGTGTTGCTCCATAAAGTGTTATATGCTCAGATTATGAGATTGTAAATAAGAAGAATTTGGAGAACTGTTAATTAAATATTCCAAATCATATGTAACTACTTTCTTGAGCTTTCATGAGAAAAATAAGATCTAAGTGGATCCCTTTCATGGGACATAGCTTTTTTTGCTATATCCTTACAACTAATTTTTAATCCAACATAGTCATAGTCATGCAATAGCAGTTAGGATATTTAATCTAGTATATGTCACTTTTTCATTATATTGAATGTCAGTATGGAAGGGATTTAAACCTAGACAGACGCATATTCTCTTATATGTCCATCTTTTTGTGACTGTTGGAATTGAAGGGGTCAGAACTTCCTCTGCAGCAAAGCCAGGCAAGCAACAGCAAGGGCTCTGTAAGAGCCAGGTTGTTCTTATTTTTGTAGAAAAGTCTTGAGCTCTGTTATGTGGAATGGGTAGGAAGGAAAAAGCTTTCCTACAACAGGTGGTCTTAAACTTTGTATTTTGACAATTGATTTCCCAGCCTCTGGAAAGTTAGCTCATTTTGTATGGTAACAGGAGAAGGAACAAGAAATATGAGTCCATGGAGTCACTTGATGCTGAAGCACTGAGCATGGAAGAAGTTTATGTGTTCTGGTAGAGGTGGATGGGTGGGACTCATTTACATGCAGAAAACTTGTGCTGGTATTGATTTCTAAATACACATATTTCTGAAAGCAAAGTAAACTCTTTCATGAAATTTTATTTTTGCTTAGGTTTTACTGAATCAGTGTTCAGATTTCAAAGTTATGGAACTAATGTAGGTAACTTCATGATTCTTTTTTATTTTAATTAGTGTGGTCCTTGATACTTCTTGGCTAAAAGGAATTATTCTATCTATCTGCAGTTCCAAATATTGGCAAATTGGCTTGTCATTGCTTGCCGTCTGTGTGTGTTGCA
This sequence comes from Pterocles gutturalis, assembly GCF_000699245.1. NCBI lineage: Eukaryota > Metazoa > Chordata > Aves > Pterocliformes > Pteroclidae > Pterocles > Pterocles gutturalis. The sequence goes on along the minus strand of NW_010128707.1, from coordinate 39,837 downwards.
ATTGATTCCTTTTTGTTCTTTTTTCTTTAAAGGTCAGATTGTATTTCATTGTACGTTCATTTCTCCTTCTTGTGTATTTTCTACCACCTCATATTATTTCCCTGACATGGAGATTCAGACACCGTTTTCTTCCTTTTTATTAACACATTATCCTTGTTTCCAGCCCCTATTCTCTGCTGAGGTTTGTGCCTGCTCATGTGCACTTACTTCAAGACCTATTCTTCTATCTCTCACTGGAGCTGATTATTTCAACTTCTCCTTCCCCCGACTGAGAAAATGTCACAGAACCATTCTTTTTGCCAGTTGATGCAAAAGCTGATTTAATCTGTCAGAAAGTTGACATGGAAGCATTAACCTTTTCCTTCTGTATTTTAAAAGAACTGAATTTACCAAAAACATACAGAAAATATCAATGTGCCTAAGGATCTTTAAGTAAATCATCTTACATTAGTCTTCTCTTTGAATTTATATTCACCCAGGAAAGCAACTTATTTTGAAGCTATGGGACTATTTCATAGTATTTAAGTATGTTTTCAGCTTTCATTGACATGACAGATCAGTAGTGGTGGACTCTGATCAATGGCTTTTCTTGTTAACAGATTAGGCGGCTTCAATGCTTTGACTCATATTCTAAAAATTTCTCCACCTTGTATTTCACTTTCTTTCAGGGTAATATTTCCTTTATTAGGGAATCAGCTGCTCTAGAAGTAGTTGGTGACAGTTTTTGTCTCTGTAAAATTCTTGTCTAAAACTTTAATTATAGCTATTTTGTGCTTAGTTTCTGTAATGTCCTCAAAGCGCGATAATTATTCAAGCTGAATCTTTTTCAACAATTTCTTTAAGCACAGAATGAAGGAACAATTCTGATCTGCAGTAATGGCTGTTAAATTTAGTACACTAAAAAATTTGTCTTAGTGTTACCCAAACTAACTCTTTAATTGTTTAAGGTTTAACTTATGCATAGGCATTTTGTTGCTTTAAGATCTATTTTTTTCCTATTTCAATTGTAAAAAGACATCTATCTAAGCAGTCCTGTCTTACATAGTGTTTGAAAATAAGTAACAAATAGGGAAATTGAGTGTAGCCATCAAATTATATGGAGAAATTCAGGAGAATACTGGAGCCGAACAACCTCTGTTCTCCCATTTTCAAAGAATCCTACCACTCTGCCATGATGCTTCCCCCAAGTTCACTGGTGATACAGTCTCAGCACCTGAAGAATCATTTCCAAAATTGTTTAAATAATGTTAGTACTTTTTCACTAGAGAGTAAATTAGGGAAAAGTATCTTTAAGGCAGCATTTTATGTCAGTTAGGTGTTATTCCAAAATTAGCCCTCAACTAGTAAGTCCATTCTGTATTTGAAATTAAACAAGATGAAATATGTCTAACTTAATACAGTGTTTTGGAGTGTGGGATTCATCTAAAGTCCAATCTAGATTACAGGAGAAGATAAAGCAAAGCTTGTTAAAATTAAACATTTTCAAATTATATCGTATCATAGAATCATATCATAGAATGGCCTGGGTTGAAAAGGACCATAGTGATCATCTAGTTTCAACCCCCCCACCATATGCAGGGCCGCCAATCACTAAACCAGGCTGCTCAGAGCCACATCCAGCCTGGCCTTGAATGCCTCCAGGGATGGGGCATCCACGACCTCCCTGGGCAACCTGTTCCAGTGTGCCACCACCCTTTGTGTGAAAAACTTTCTCCTAATCTCTAACCTAAACCTCCCCTGTCTTAGTTTAAAACCATTCACCCTTGTCCTGTCACTATCCACCCTCGTAAACAGATGCTCCCCCTCCTGTTTATACGCTCCCTTCAAGTACTGGAAGGCCGCAATGAGGTCTCCCCAGAGCCTTCTCTTCTCCAAGCTAAACAAGCCCAGTTCCTTTAACCTTTCCTCATAGGAGAGGTGCTCCAGCCCTCTGATCATCTTAGTGGCCCTCCTCTGCACCCGCTCCAAGAGCTCCACGTCCTTCCTGTGCTGGGGGCCCCAGGCCTGGACACAGTACTCCAGATG
>NW_010128707.1:0-37651 GCF_000699245.1 Pterocles gutturalis | reverse complement strand
CAGGGCTGCTCTCAAGGAGATCTTCCCCCAGTTTGTATAAATACCTGGGGTTGCCCCAACCCAAGTGCAGCACCCTGCACTTGGCCTTATTAAACCTCATTAGGTTTACACGGGCCCACTTCTCCAGCCTGACCAGGTCCCTTTGGATGGCTTTCCTTCCTTCCAATGTGTCGACGGCACCACTCAGCTTAGTATCATCCATGAACTTGCTGAGGGTGCACTCGATGCCAATTTCTATGTCATTGATGAAGATGTTAAAGAGCATCGGTCTCAAGACAGACCCCTGAGGGACACCGCTCGTGACCAGCCTTCCCCCTGACACAGAACCGTTATTCATAACCCTTTGGCTGCGTCCAGCCAGCCAATTCCTAAACCATCATACAGTCCATCCTTCAAATCCACACCTCTCCAATTTAGAGAGAAGGATGTGGTGAGGGCCCATGTCAAAGGCTTTGCAGAAGTCCAGGTAGATGACATCCATTGCCCTTCCCCCGTCCACCGAAGACATCACTCCATCACAGAAAGCCACCAGATTGGTCAGGCAAGATCTGCCCTTGGTGAAGCCATGCTGGCTGTCTCGAATCACCTCTTTGTCTCTTATGTGCCTTAGCATTAATTACGTGTTCAGTTTTTTTTAGATTACTATGCATGGAAGCATGACTTTTATGTTTTAAAAATCCTCTGTGTGTTAAAAAGCTACATTAGAAAGGGCTTTTCATTAAAAGATCGTGTAAACTTTAATCAGGCTTAGACACAAACTGATGTAAGTTTACACCTGGTTGCAACTTCAAATATTTGACTAAAATACAATTTAAATCCACTACCTGCATACATTAAAAAAAAAACCCTCTGGTACTTGAGCATTTATTCTCTTTTAAATCACCTATTTAGGAAAGAGTATCAGGCATACAGTTTTTGCTGTTTGATATGAGGTCACCTCATGTATTTATTCTGATTTGCATGTTGTGAAATAGATACATGAGGTAGATTTGAAACTTCATCAATGACGTGAATTGGAAGTTCCTGGCAGCAGGGGTTCCTGAATGGAAATAAACTGCAAGAAGAGTCATCAAGAATTGGAAGAAGGTGCACCGAGTAAATGTTTTTTAAATATTTGTGTAACTGTAGACAATGGTAGCTAAACTGCAGTGACATTTGTTTTCTTTTACATAGTAGATTATTTTCAACATTGGTATGTAACGTTATTCTTTCTTGTAAACATACTAATTTTATGAAGCATTTCTGCAATACAGAATTTAGAGGAACTTACTGGAGAGAAAAGATTGATTCCTTTTGTAGTTTTGCCATTAATTTCTACATGGTTTTGTGCAAGTGATTTCCTTCTTTTTCCCAGATAATAATTTCAATGTACAGAGCAGGGTTTTTTGCTACTATTCTTTTCTCCTTCAGAGATATAAAAGGATTTATTAATCAGGATTTAATTTTGTTCTTATAATTAAATTTTATTTATTATTTATTGATCAGAACTTAATTTTATTCCAAATTTAAATTTATTGAAATATTATTAGATCAGATTTTGATTTTATTATTTATTATTAGCCCAGCTCAAGTTTCCTTCTAAGATATTTCTTTTGTTCTGTGGTGCTTGTCTTTCATCATGAAAGTTTTGACCGTCTAGTTCCAACCACTGCCTTTGTCTCCAACAAAGATGTTAAACACCACTGGTCCCAATACTGACCCCTGAGGAACGCCACTCGTCACTGGTCTCCACTTGGACATTGAGCTGTTGACTGCAACTCTTTGAGTGTGACCGTCCAGCCAATTCCTTATTCTTGAGTGATCCATCCACCAAATCCATGTCTCTCCAGTCTAGAGACAAGGATGTCAAGCAGGACAGTGTCAAATGCTTTGCACAAGTCCAGGTAGATGATGTCAGTTGCTCTTCCCTGATCCACCAACACTGTGACCCCATTGTAGAAGACCACCAAATTCACCAGGCACAATTTGCCCTTAGTGAAGCCATGTTGGCTGTCACAAATCACCTCCTTATTTTCCGTGTGCCTTAGCATAGTTTCTAGGAGGATCTGCTCCATGATCTTGCTGGGAAAAGAGGTGAGACTGGCTGGCTTGTAGTTCCCTGAGTCTTCCTTATTTCCCTTTTTAAAAATGAGGGTTAAGTTTCACATTTTCCAGTCAGCAGGACCTTCACCAGACTGCCACGACTTCTCAAATACGATGGATAGTGGCTTAGCAACTTTGTCAGTTCCCTCAAGACTCACAGATGCATCTCATCAGGTCCCATGGACCAGTGCACCTTCAGATTCCTTAGGTGGTCTCAAACCTGATTTTCTCCTACAGTGGGGAGCTCTTCATTCTCACAGTCCCTGCCTTTGCCTTCTGGAACTGGAGTGGTGTGGGTTGGGCACTTGTCGGTGAAGACTGAGGCAAAAGAGTCATTGAGTACCTCAGCCTTCCCTGTATCCCGGGTAACCAGGTCTCCTGTTTCCTTCTTGAGAGGGCCATGTTTTCCCTAGTCCTCCTTTTATCACTGACATACATGTAGAAGCTTTTCTTGTTGCCCTTTACGTTCCTGGCCAGATTTAATTTTATCAGGGCTTTAGCTTTCCTTTACTCAATTCCTAGCAGCTCGGACAATTTCTCTCTATTCCTCTTGGGCTACCTGAGCTTGCTTCCACCCTATGTAGGCTGAATATTAACCAGCTTTCTTGGGCCCCCCTTCCCCCCAGGGCTTTGTCCCATGGGACTCTACCAAGAGGATCCCTGAAGAGGCCAAAGTCTGCTTTCCTGAAGTCCACGGTATTGAGTTTACTGTGCACCCTCCTCACTGCTCTAAGGATCTTGAACTGCACCATTTCGTGGTCACTGCAGCTGAAGCTTCCTTTGAGCTTCACATCCCCCACAAGCTCTTGTTGATGAGAACAAGGTCCAGCATAGCACCTCTTCTTGCTGGCTCCTCTGTCACTTGGAGGAGGAAGTTATCGTCAGGACATTCCAGGAACCTCCTGGCTTGCTTATGCCCTGCTGTGTTGTCCCTCCAACAGATATTGGGGTGGTGGAAGTCCTCTATGAGGACCAGGGCTTGTGAATGTGAGGTTGCTCCTATTTGTTCTTATCTGTCTATGATGCCAATGAGATCGTAGTCCTGCAGGCGTGTGCATGTCTCTAACTCCTCTTGTTTATTCCCCATGCTACATGCGTTTGCATGGAGGCACTTCAGTTGGGCCCCCAGTGAAGCTGATTTACTGGCTGGAATTCCTTTGTGCCGCAGTTTATTTTTAAAGTGTCTCAGTAGCCCCTTTTTTCTCCAAGCAAGCTCAACAAATATAAGTCACCCAGCCAATCAAGGCAGAAGAGCTGAGTAATTTTACTTGCTGAAGTCTGAGAGGCAGCTCTTAATTAATCTAACATAAGAGTAGTTACTTCCACATAATGAAAGTTTTAATCAGTATGTCAGGTGCTGTTGCATAAAATACTTTGCAGAAATCCAGATGTACAATAACCTTTATTAAATAGATCTATAATATTGAAAGGGATTATCCTGCTAGGATGCAGGATCTTCTGTCAAAAAAAAATGTAGCTTCTGAGTGTATGTTAGTATCATTGAACTGCAAAGAAATTTGAATATTGATTTCATCTTAGAACATTTTTATTTTTCCAGTCAAGTGCATGAACAGTGAAATGGAGTGTTCATTCCCAGTTCAGGGTATTGTTGCTCTGACTGTAAGATCTATTCTCTGCATGACTGCAGCACCTTCTGAGCATGGCAAATTACATTTTAAGTTTACCCATTCTGTCCTCTTAATGCTGATTGTGCTAGGAGGTTTAGAAAAACATACTCCTATGGTTCACAACTGGCGAAAGTGTTAACTAGTTCTATGCAGATTACTTGCACAGCATTGACAACTTTATCATCAGTACCATTTGTGTACTAAACAGTAGTCAGAAGCCAAGAGAAATAAGATTTTTTTGGGCCTTCCCACTCTGAGGGTCATTGATCTCTTTATGTTGTATGAAATGCCTGCATATAGGTAGGCAATGAATAAACTATGAGGGCATGAAGATGCAACAGTGCGTAATATGGCTGTCTTAAATTAAGATGTAAAAGTAGCAAACATAATTTTAATTTCTTTTTGCTGTACACTGACAAAAAGGCAACTATTTTAGGGTAGGAATGTATCTATCTGAAAACAGGATGTTTCTTTATAAACATGCTTTAGTATCCATACACTTTTTTTTTTTTCATTTGTGTATTCTCTTTGATGAGAGATTTTCCCAAGAAACAAAATTCACCAAATTGCTTTTGGCTAATAATAATCCTTTCGTCTAGTAATAATGCTGTTGTATAATGTAGATATGATCCATTTCATATCAGTGAGTATGAAAATGTACAGAATGAGGAAAGTTCAGGCTCCTAAAGTTAGGGCTACTATTCAGCCTGAGAGCTATGAAAAGCCCCATTGTGCGTAGCTGAAATGTTTGTTGTTTTTTCAGGTATATTGCATTATATCCCTGAATGTACCATATGTGGAAGTAGTGCTTTAACTAGTGTTTTGTGATAAAACTACAAAAGTTTAACAGCCACCATAAAATCAGAAATGTGTTTTATTGATACTTTTAAGGAATAATCAATAGAAATTGATAAAAGCAGCAGCGGGAAACAATAAAATATTTATAGTGAATGTATCAGTGTCAAATACCTGTTTATTTTAGATTTAAAATGATAATATTTTGGATGTTCTAAATTTATGTAGGTCTGTTTGTTGTCAGTGAAGAAACGTGAATTTCTTTGGGATTAAAGTATTATCCCAAAGTCGTTGCTTTTTATCAGTGTCACGCTGCAAAGATGCCAAAATGAAATCAGTCTATGCATAGTGACAATTCTTTCACATTGTGAAATCTTTTGTTTCTTTTATGTTTCTGGGAGCTGATGGAAAATAATATTTTGAAAAATCAAACAAATAATAAACCAACAGGGACTGGGAGTTGATCATCAGGGTAGGCTAAGATTGACATCAAACTCCCATTACTTGCCAGCAAATGTGAGTCTCTGCTTTCTGTCAGAGGGCTTACGGGCACATTCAAATGAACGCTGCTTCTACAAAACGTAATAATTCCATTTTCTCATAAGTAAACTATAATTAGCTCTCTACAACCAGCCTTATACAATTCAATTAAGCACAGTTCAATCAAGGTGTTTTGTTGTTTTATCCTATAGTTCCTCTGATAAAATTTAGAGAGGAGAGGTTATTGGCAGTTTTATTTTGCAGACTAAATTTTGAGTGTTTTTTCCCCTATGAAGTGTTTTCTTCAATAATATAGTACAGGTTGAAGTATTTTTATGTTTGATTAAAGAAATGATAGTGTAAGAACTCTCAGACAGAAGAGGAAAAAGGGAGTTCACAACTGATCCCTGTGTGTCTCCTGTTGTTGCCAGCTTGATTTGCATTCAGTTTTCATTTTAATTTACCGCTAGTCACAAAAAATATGGCACAGTGATATATAGAGAAATTAAATTTTACCCAGACAAGTTTCTTAATTAATTTTCATACAGCACAAGTATTTTTTTGAAAATAGCAAGTAAATAATAATTTAAAAATGCCCAGAGACAAGTATGAATACAACGTGTTATATCCCATCTTTTATTAATGGTAGAATTTAGGGCATATCTACCAGGCATCTTCTTAAGTGAATGGAGTTGTAGTTAGGTATGTGTTTTCTTTCCAAGGCCTGTGTATCCAACTGGAAATTACATTGATATAATAGTCTTATCCTCTGCATTGAAATATCTGTGTCATTTGAACAAGCGGCTTGCTATTCCGCTGGCTATCAGTGTATACATAGGATATAATTATTGGGGCTGTTACGTTGTTACAGAACTTAAAAGACAGGGGGGGAGGCGGGGGGGGAGTGGCTGTGAAGAAAAATAGGATGATGGCTCTTGTGACCACTTCAGTCCTTGCTACCAGCAGCATTTACCCATTATCTCTAGTGAGGCAATTCTTTTCTTTCTATTCTGCTATAGCAATTGATAACTTCGGGCTTTCAAGAATCCTGAAAATCAGGCTGTTTGCTGTTGTCTTATTTTATGACTCAATACAGTTCTTTCAGGACAAGCATGTAGTTAAATTCAGAATTTGCCTGGGGAAAAAATGGAGAAGTTGTTCCCTAGCCCAGTATCTACTCGAAACTTCTGGTTTAAAAACTGTGTAAGAGAACTGTGAGGCATACAAAACCATTTATTGCAGACATTTTTCTCTGGTAAGGCATTTTAAAATACAAATACCATTCCTGAAACAGGGTCTCAGAAAAAGGGAGTAAAAGACAAAGTATAATTTCTTTATATACAAGTGATAATTTTAAAGCGGCAATGGAGAACCCAACAGTGCAGTATTTCTCATCATGATTCCAGATTACTGCAGAGATGGAGAGGAGGAAACCTGATTCTGCCTAAGGTGGTGGTGGTCTTCTGGGAGTTAATGAACAAGGAGAACCTCTACTGAGGTTGTCTCCCAACAGAATACAAAATTAATTTAAAACACAATGAGAAAAAAAAATATCTGAGAATAACTACTAATAAAGTTGTGCAGAAGAGGAAGATCTTTCCAAAAATCACTTAAAACTTGGGTGTGTGAGTGCTCCCATTGAAACTTCACACTGAAAATTAAATGTGTTTAAGTGCTTTGGAGCAACGAAATAAGCTCAGAGGCTGACAGGATCAGTGCCAGTTCCATTGACTGTTAGACCTTCACATATTTGAGCTCTGAAAATAAGGACTAATTATTTAGATGACTGGAAAGTGTGGGGGGGGTGGTGGTGGTGGTGTTTTAAATAAACAGTTTTGAAACCATTGTTTGGGAACTTCAGTGACATGGCATATTTGAAAAAGATATTAATGTAATTCTTGAAGGCTCAGTCTCTAGGGAAGAATATTTAAAGGATAATGAAAAATTCAGATAGACAATAGAATATCCACATCATTGTAAAAATTTAGATTCCAGCCTTGGAAAAAAACAGTGGAATTCTATTCATGTCTTTGAAAAATAATCTCATCATACTCGAGTGAAGTTATTTGTTATGTTGTGCAGTCTAACATCTGTTCAGAGTTTTAAAATAGTTAGAAATGACAGCAGGCCTCTTCCATTACAACATACACAAGTATACTGAAGTGCCACAGGATCTTTGTCTCCATCTTTGTTTTTTGCGTAAAATGCAGAAGGGAGATGAAACTGTAGACAGCAATGTATTTCATGTATGTTTTAGTTATAGTTGTGAAACCCATGTTTGCTGAGAGCTGAAGTAGGTGCATAAGGAGGCAAGGAAAACTGCTAAATACAAAGTAACTAATATAGTGCTAGGCTTTCTTAAGTTAAATACAGTTGTCTTGGCATGCCAAAAAGTCAAGGCAGCCACAGCATGAATTCTCTTTCAGAGTAGCCCAGGTTTCTGCCTCTCAGGAGGGTCTTTCCAGGCTGCTTGTCAAGAAAGCTCTGAGAGTGAAGAATTGTTTTCACTCAAGAGGCATCATACTGGTAAGTACGTGTGGCTCAGCTGAGTGTATTTCCTCTCTGCAGTAACAAGGAAGCTTTATCGTCTCACCAGATGGCCAGAAATCTTGAAACATTGATTTAGTGAACTGAAATCCCACCACCAGATGGCAGCTTTTGTGGCTCTATCAGTATGTAGAACGAAATGCTTTAGGGGCAATATTGTCCTTCTAAAATCGAATTAGGCAAATGTGGAGTTATGTAGGGGCTACTTAAACATCTGTGGGTGTGTTGGGGAGGGAAGAATAGGTGCTAAACTGAGAAGGGGATTAGAGTGCAGAAAGCCTTTAGAGAGTACTGGTGTTTGTCCTCCTGAAGATAACTGAGGCTGTGCCAAGTTGCCGAGTAGTATCAGTTGTGGTGGCTGGAAGTCAGTGTGCATTTTAAAAATTTTGGAAGTGTGCAAGGGTGTTGGGCATGAAAAATAGATTCTGTGCTTAATGCACTGCAGGTAACATGTGAGTAGACTCGCATTATGTTAACATTTGATGGCTAGGCAAGCATCAACTTAGTAGAAAAGAGCCATAATTTTCCAATTGCCTTTTAGTCCAGCTGGAGCTAGGTGTGTGAGTGATAGTATGGTGTGATACCAGATAAAACCAGGATGTTGTCACACACTATTTCACATCCATTCACATACACTTTCCTTATGAAAACCTGTGAATGGAAGGGCAACAGATAGTAAGTGGATAGGTATCTTTTTCTGCTGAGAATACAGGAGCAGCAGGACGGCTATCTTATAAATTTGATTTTCCATGTATCATTAAGATAATGTTGGATACTGGTTGGACATAAAGGTGATGGGGAAAAAAAACTGAGGCTTTACTTTCTTTGGAATAGAAGTCCCATGACTAATTCTTATTTCAATTTCCACTTCCTCTGAGACACCTTTGTCTTGTGTACCTGTTCCTTCTTATCAGGGAAGATAAAAGGCTTGGATGAGCTCAGTTACACATAGTGGACTTCAGAACTGGTTTTGCTTTACTCTCATTCTAATCTAACTAGTGCTACTGTAATTTTATGAATCATTAAAGGCTGTCCTTTTTCTGAAATTTGCAGCTCCTTATACTGAAATAGCGGGAACATACAGAAAGAAGTTATGAATGATTGTTGAAATAAGTGTCTCTAGAGGAAAAAATTCAGTAAGCCTCTGACAGAGGTGGTTGAAAAATAGGTGCAATGATTTACAAATGTTTGTATTGTGCTGATATTTTTGGTAGTTGCTTTCCAATAGTGAATTATTACGGATAGCATCAGCTAGACTTCAGAAAAATGTCTTGTTTTTTACAACCATCTGCTTCACTGTGAAGTGCTTTCTCCAAGCTGTATGCAGTCTTTTGCTTTGCCCCTGTCTCTGATTTAGCTCTTGCTTCTTCATTTTTGTGTCTCCCGGGGTGCAATATACTGTATCAATCAGAATAAGACAAAAGTCAAAGGTCAAAAGTCTTCAAATGCTTTTATAAAAAAAGAGAAAAAATGATACTATGATATAATCAGCTCACACATGGCATTTCATTTATGTCATGTATTCTTTGTATTATAGATCTAAGTGAGGTGAGTTACTTTTAAAGCAAAGATGATGAAACCAGACCTCAAGGTTTGGGGTATGGGGAGGAAAAAATGATGTCTGTGTATAGATCCTACGTCTTTCTTTAGTAAGTAAAGAAGCCCGTATGATTGATTTCCATGACTCATATGAGCACTTTGTTTAGAAAGCAGGGCATGTTGTTTTCACATATGGAAATCTATTTTCCTGTCATCTCTCTCTCATGATTCTGAATGGTTGTTAGCAATTTTACTGGGCTTTAGGAAATACACTGGGCTTTGGGTAAATTTTGCTTCACTGGAAAAGATTGCGTTTGTGGAGACTTTGTTGTAGGGTTTTTTGTTGGTTTGTTTGTTTGTTTCTGTGGGAAGTCTTGTAATTGTCAGAGAAATAATCTTTCAGGTTATCACAGAATTGTTAAGGTAGGAAGGCACCTGCAGATCATCTAGTCCAACCCCTTCTCCAGCAGGGTCAGCTACAGCACGTTGTTCAGGACTGTCCACTTGAGTTTTGAATACCTCAAAGGATGGATACTCCGGGCAACCTGCTCCAGTGTTTTGCCACACTCACAGTAAAACAGAGGGTTTTTTAATGTTTAGGTGGAGTCTTCTGTATTTCAATGCATTCTCATTGTCTTTTGTCTTTTCACTGGGTATCACTGGGAAGGGTTTGGATCTGACTTCTTCAGTCCCCCCAGCTGGCATTTGTGCATATCAACAGCACCCCCTTTGAACCTTGTCTTCAAGCTCAACAGTCTTAGCTCTCTCAGACTCTCTTCATGCCAGACACGTCAATCCTTTAATCACCGTACAGCTGCTTCTGTGCTATATTGACTTTATGAATGAAATTTCATATGTGGTATTCTTTCAAGAGAGCGTCTTTGAGAGTTGAAATTCTGGATCAATCTAGGCTATGCAGGTGGTCAACACACTTCAGAGGATATATTGCTTTTGAGGCAGGTTGTTAAACCTGTAGAATAGAGTAGTGTAAGAATGAATCCAGTTTGCAGGAAATAAAGGGGCTGGGGTAGGCAAGGGGGAAGAGTTCCAAACCTGCTACCAGGGATTATCTTTTCCCCAAGTGTAACAACTGGTCAAAGGTAACTACAGAAAGCTGGAGGGAAAGGAGGAGACAGAAGGGTCTTGGTCTTCCAAAAGCAAACTCCAGGAAGGTGCTGAAGGAAGCAGTTCTTTCCTGTGAGTCATACATTGTTTATCAATTTAATTGATGCCCTTCCACAGCACTCTGGGACTGGGGTTATTAACAGTGATAGATATGCAAAACTCTGCTAATTGCTTGAAACTTTTTTCCTGACTCTGGTAGAATTTAAAGTAAAGTAAAAAACAAAAACATTTTTCAGGATTGATGGATTTAATTTCCCATGATATGGCTCTAGAGGCAGAAGCCTTTATAATAAGTTGTAAATCTTTGCAGGTTGAGTTTGTTTAAATAAGGCATAATTTTATATTTCATATCTGGGAAAACCATTATTTATGAAAGCAAAAACATGTTTTTGTAGATGATGCAGACGAACAATTTTCTTGTGTTTATGATTACCATCAAAAGATGAGACTCTTGAAAAGAATTATTTGAAACACACAAAAATATCCTTACCTGTCTGAAATTAATTCAGATATGCTTATTAATATCAGTTTAGTGAAGTGTAGTACCCATATGCTTTGGAATGCATGAAATGTATTCTAAAATTAATGGAATAATGTCAGTTTCTTATGTATTAGAAGCCAAGATGGGTCTAGGTTTTTTGATGATTTTTTTTTTCAGCATTTAGCTTGTAATTAGATTGTGTAAATTAAATGATAAAGTCAGGAGTTGACATGTCAAAACAACTAAGAACAAAGATAATTTTATGCAAACTAAGAATAAACTTAATTTTATGCATCACATTAGATTATGTTGACCTGAGGCTTTAAAATGCTGGTTTCTAGCTCAGGTTTGGCTTGACTTTTGCACCCAGTATATCTGGTTTCATTCATGTTGTTTTATTCTAACTCCAGAGAAACACTAGAAATGAAGAAAATTAGTGAGAACATGGATTTAAAAAACATGGATTTAAATAAATAGTGCAATCTCTAAGAAGTTCATTAAGTGTATAAAAGGAAAAGACAAGAGTATGTATCTTCTGCAATGTTATTTTTAATAGTTCAATGATTAATTCTTGTGCTAGCTTTAAGTTGGTAGTGCTGTGGTATCAATCTCTATTGCATCAGGGTACCTTTTTTTAGTTTTATATCAAATCAAATTAAACCATTTCATTGTGAATCCCATGCATATGCTTACTGATTGTTTAGCACAAAATAGACTGAAAAGGACATGAGGTTTAAGTGCCATTTTTTCCTTGTAAATCTTGAACTCAAATTCCTATGATGTAAATTAAAAGAGTATTTTAAAATGAAAGTCTATGGATTCCCCCACTTACTTAAGCTTGTTATCTTTTCAATTTCTTTAAAAATATTTGTCATATATTTCAAGAAGTTCTCTTCCCTACTAAACACTCGGTAGGAAAATAATAATAAAAAATAATAAACTACAACAGGGTGGTGAACTGTGGTTTTTTAGCTCTTCAAGTGGAAGTAATAAGGCATTATTATGTTACCAAATCTTCTTTTCCCAGTAGAAATGGAGTGGCTTAGGTCTTAAACAAGTTTTATTATTTTTCCATGTTTCAAAACATAAGCATTGTTTTGTATGCAAAATGTATTTTAAATCATCTTTAACAAGATAGAATCCAAATTAAATTTACCATGTAGATCAGTTAAATAGTGGTGGTGGACAGGAGTAAAGGGGCAGATACTTCTAACAAGAAGAGTCAGTTTGTTTCAGCAATAAGCACATGATAAAGATATTTTTCAGAAGAGTTCTCTTCTGTTTAGAAATACACTTAGTTGTTAAAAATAAATAAAATTAATGAGCATCTCATTTCTAATAAATGTGAAAGGCAATAAAGACAAACAAAAAGGCAAAGGCTATTTGGTATTATTGGAAAAAGCAAGCCTGGATATTTATTTTCTAATCTGTGTACTGGTGTTTAAAGGAACTTACTAAATACTTGCCACTGCGGAAAAAAAATCCACCTTATTAGAGGCATAGGTAAACTTATAATGATGATAAGTTTGTAGACTAATGACTCCAGTCATAGTTGGTATATGAAAAGATTTCTATTCCTTGCACAAAAGTGGGATAAATATGTTTCACTGCAGGGCTTGTCTGACTTTGGAATGGTCAGTTTATATATAAGTGCAGTTATTTAGTTATGCAATTATAAGGGGAGAAATACCAGTAAATAACAATGGAGTGAAAATGTCAAATATGGCAATACGTTACTTAGAATAGTCTGTAACAAAGTGAGTGAAGAAATGTCTGAGCTACCCTTAGATTGACTAACTCAGTTAATCCTAATAAAATAAATGCTGTATCTTGGAATGCAACTATGGCTGTCAAACTCTACCAAAAAGCCCAGTAAAAGCATGGTTTGTAATTTGTGTTGAGCTGTATAGTACTGTGTCATGATATAAATAGTATTTTAAGAAATCAGTATAACATTACACTTAACAAAATAATTGGTTTCTGAGATGTTTATGGAATTGAACAAGGTCTCAAGAGGGGTAGAAGGATGACATTGAAGTGGGTTATCCTAGCGGTTACCCTGACAGTGAAATATAACTGATTTGTCACTTATAAAGGTACTAGTGCCGTCTCTTTGATATGTTGGAAGACTGGATCAAATGCAGAACTGTCTTGATTTCAGAGTGTTTTTTGGGCATCCAGAATGTACAACTGTCTGTTGTACCTGCAGGTGTCCCAGGCTGTGCTGTTTGTGGTTATGTTGTTGGGATGCTCTGCTCAACAGGCAGCCCCTGAAAGTTGCTCTGGTTTGCCAAGTACTTCAATCTTCGTCTGCCCAGGTGGAAAACTGCAGGGATGTAGCAGGGACCAGGCTTCTTCCATCAACATCTGTTTCTCTCCAGATTTGCTCCAAATTGATCTGGAGAGCCTTACCTTTGAATATCTGAGTCTACTAGCATTAAGACCCTAGCAAAGGAGGAAGAATGGTAAAAGGCTTGAAGCCAAAATAGTAAAGGTACGCATGTCTAAGATAACATACCTGTGCTGGCCTTGACACATGTATGGTTTAGCTGATATCCACAATGTCTGCATTCAGCATCCAGCCTCAGAGGTTTTTCAGACAAGGCTTTCCTCCCTTCTTACTGTTCGGTGCTCAAAATTACAAAGAGCCTTTATATTCTATTTCTGGAAAGGAACTCATATCCTTCATGAAAGTGCATTGGAATCATAGAATCATAGAATGGTTTGGGTTGGAAGGGACCTTAAAGATGATCTGGTTCCAACCTCTCCGCCATGAGCAGGGACATGTTCCACTGGACGAGGTTGCTCAAAGCCTCGTCAAAACTGGCCTTGAACACCTCAAGATGCTAAGCTTTGCTTTGTTGTTACTTGACAAATTAATGTTTCAGAAGTTAAATTTTAAAAAGGAAATGAGAATATCCTAATTTTCCTTATAACCAATGTTTAATGCATGCTTAATGTAACTTCATTTAAAAAAAAATCTCAATATTTTTTCTCTGAATAAAAACATGTTGAATGAATGAGTGAGCTTGACAATGAAAGATTTATGCATATTACCTTTGATGTTTACAGTACCACCATTACTGTATGTTTTTTTGATAATTTCCCCTCAGAAAGTTCCAGCTGAGGGGAAGGCAGTGCTGATCCTACTACGTGGCTATTACAGCAGCATTGTGAGTGGTAATGCTGTCAAGAGACTGGCTGAAGGTCACACAGGAGGAAAGCAGTGTGGCTCCTGGAGCAGAGATATGGAGCAGACATCCTCTGCTTTCTTCCTCATAAAGGCTTTAGTCCTTGGTATTTATTTCCTTTGAAATAAGAATGAATAAGATCAGAATGACCTGTTCTGCTCTTTTTGTGTATATGTGATGAGAAAAAAATGGTACAAGGCAGTACAGGCTGTGCTGCTTTTCTTTCACCTGAATTCAGAAAAGAATTATCAGAAACACGACACTGAGTTCAGTTGATTTGTGATTACAAATTCAAGAGAAGCAAATTTATTCCTCAGATTTCTTAGGGACATCTTTTCAGAGACTAATTTTAATCTACAAAATGATCTTAAATGGGACATAATGACTTTCTTAATGATTGCCCTCAGCTCCCATTTTTTTCAAAATGGAATCAAGCAAGAGTCTTGTACGTATGACCAGTATTTTCTGGCAACAAGCACATCAGATCAGTGCTACCTGTTGGAGTTACCATTATTTAGTAATATCCCAGTTCTTAAAGTTTCATTTTTTACTGGGTTTGGAAGGTGGCAGCAGAGCATGGGTGACTTTTCCAGCAACTGCCTACTTTTAAAAAGAGTATTGAGAAGAAATGCAAATTGTCAACTTGAATGGAGTAGATTTTTATTTTTTTTTTTGTGAATGCTGTTCTCTTCAATGCATTTTTTTTCATGTAGCTTCCATTTATTTGCTTGGATTTGAACATTTTATATACCGTAATGTAAAGAGAATTTGGCATTTTGCAGAGGTGAACTTCTAGGAAGGAAGGACTTAATCCTTAAGTAGTGTTAACCAGGGTGTAAATATTGACTAAATTCTTGGGAGCTCCCTTGTCTCTAATAATGTTTATGTTTCTGCTGTTCCTCTTACAGAAGCTGCAGGAAAGCCAACAAAATAAAATGTCCTGGTTATACTACTTTCTGCCCACAAGTAACCATGAAATAACCTAGTTTGGATTCATGTGCATTACCACATAACTGGTAGTGAGAACTCTGTCAGCCAGAGAGCTGCTTTGTGTGTTGGGCAAGTATTAAAATGGACATAGAACAACATAAATTTGCCCCTACTTGCTATGTATCATGCGTTTTGGGTAGCTAAAATACTTGGAGGTAATGTATTAAAAATAACTTTTAAAATATTGGAATCAGAAATAAATTCATGTTTTAATCTCTACTATAATTTTTTTTAAAGCCACTTGCCACCCTTGTTAGAAATGTTTTATGTTAACAATATTTATTATATTGGGTCATTCTTATTCTTAAACTAAGGCATACATTTCTTCAAAATAATGTATAGCTTCTGTTCATCAGCATGTCTCCAACTATTTCAGTCACTTTTGTGTTAACCAAGACTTGTCAGCTAACAATTATCATTTTGTTATGCAAGCTGAGCAAACAAACATTATCCTGATTTTTATTTTTTTTTTAGCATCATTACATCTTTGGGCTTTGGTGTGGTTCAATTCTACACTCTGAAGAAAATCTACTTTTTAAAAAGCTTGGAAATCTTATCCTGTATAGAAAATAACTGCATTCAAGTATATTGTTAAAAGGCTTGGTGTTGTATAAACACACCCTTTACAACTGTTGGGCAGTGCTGAAGTACCGAATGTGTTCACAAGAAATAATGAAATAATTATAATTTTAAAATATTCTTGAACAGATTGGCAAAAAATGGAGCTTGAGCTGAATTACTAACCTAGAATTGTGTTACTATTTACAGTTAATAAATTAGCATTCCTTCTTTTCCATTGGAAAAATTTGCATTTTCCACAAAGAATGATGTCACTGATGGATCAAGTACCGTCAGTAGTGAAATGGAATTTCTTGCAGTTAATACACATCCTGTAGTCTGAAACATGCTCATCTAATCCCTATTAAATTACAGATACATTGGCTGGTGAAACTTAATAAATTTGCATTAATAACTTGTGGACAAAAATGCTTGAATCACTAGTACTTTTTAAAGATGTGGGTTTTTTTAACTCACAAGCAAAAAAAACTAATTAAGAAGGCTTCAGGTCAAGATTTCACAGTGGAAAAAAGAGAAGAGTTTTTGCCTTCTTCAAATAAATTTTTGTGTAAAACATAATGGGTGTTTTTAATTTTAGACACGTCATTTCAGCTTCAGTTAATTTTCCAGCTTATTTAGTGTAGGTAAGAGTCTTGCCACATTTCTCCCCTGGAAGTCCGCCTGCATTTCATGTGGGTGATAAGGTAACTGGGCTTTTTCTTATGGGTGGTGCTGTTCCTTTTGCAGGTTTGTGCTTCTCCAGTATTAGCTCCTACAGACTTTATTTTGGCATCAAACTAAGGAGAGAGCAGAGTAAACTCAGAACGATTTTGGGCTGGAATCTTCATTATATGTTTTGAAGCTTTAAGCTGGTGCATTGCCAGCTGCAGTAGGGGCTATAATGCGACAAAGTCTGCAGCTTCTTGCCTTCTGTAGGAGTTAAACTTGCTAGGTTTAGTCAGTTGACCCCAAGACTTTTTGCTGACCAGTAAGCTGTTAGCTCGATTAGCCGGAGAGCTTTAGCTGCTAGCTTTATGCTAAATCTACATAGTGATACATATGCCATAATTTCATCATAATACATATAGGCTCTTTGGAAAAAAATCCTTCTACGCATGACTATAATGGGGCAACTTTAAGGTTTTGGAGTTTTTTCAGTTAGCAACTTTAAATACCTCCAGAAAATGCCATGCTTGAATTTCAACACCATTTATTGTCTGGGTTCTAAATTATACTTAATATGCTAAGGAAGGGTTATTTTGGAAAAAGTTTCTCTGTTTGAATTTCGCTAAGCAATTACATGGCATGTCAAATTATTCTTATCTATAAAATGCGATGTGTGGTGATCATATAAAATACAGCAGCAGAAGCATGTTTATTTCCCGCCATAAAGTGAGAGGGCATCATTTGTGTAGACCATCTGTTAGCAGTTAAGGATATTTTAACTGGCATCTCCAGACTGGCTTCAGTTATTCTTTCCAAACCAGATATAAAACCAGGTACAAAACAAATCCTTTGCTGAATTAGGGGTTTTGAGTGTCTGGCAGAGGCACTCTGTCTCTGTAGACAAGCATTCACTTGATGTGGCCTTGAGCTGTTTAGGAGAGGAATCCGTCACAAGTGTTATTCTATATAGATATTATTACTAGGCAAGCTTCTGAATTCCTATGTTTATTTTAAATTTTGTCCAAAATAGTTTATTAGAAAGTTCTCCTGAACTTTGAATCTGCAGGTCTGGACTGGAAATCTTGCATGCCTTTTTCATCATAAGCAAAGGATCGATTGTACTTCTAGCTTGGGCTTGAAACAGATAATTTCATTTCTCTGAGTATTTTTGGCTCTGTTTTTCAATTGGGAAATACTCAGTCAAACAAAATGAAACACATTTTTTGAAAGTTTTTTTGTTTTTTTTTTTTAAAGTCCAGGTCTGTTGTTTTTGTTAAGTATCTGGAAGCAAAAGACGTTAATGTTGAGCTTGTAATATATATGGTGAGGAAACTGGGAAAAGAAATGCATCTAGCCAACCTGCTATGCTGCTTGCTAGTGACTTTGCACCTCTCTTTAGAATTGCCTCACTTATTGTTATAATTGCCAACTTTAACAAATCTCCACTTGAAGGTGAGGTTAGGTTCCTGCCAAACACCATGATAGCATCTATAAATCTCACATCTTTTAGTCATTTCTTTGTTGATTTTCATACATATTTTTTTCCTAAGTCCTGAAAGATGTTTTCAAGAAGTTTTGAAGGGCTTTTATAAAGATGACAATATTGGGCAAACATAATGTAAAGCAAAGGTCTCATTTTCATTTGTTTTTTTTCAAGTGTTGAATGTGGCTTTCATCTGTGCCTTAGCTGCGTGAGGCTTTGAATATGGCATGAAATCACTTTCCATTTATTCAAAAGCTTTCTCATGGCTGATGAATGTCATACATAATGAAAGACTATATTCATTTATCATCCATAGTAAATCATTTATTGCGCAGCAGAGGTATATTGTGGAAAAACCTAATCAAAACTTTTCAGTTTTTCTGGCTGGTTAAAACCAAAATAGCAGAGAAATTATTGCTCAGTTAGTTGGTTAAACATTTTGTTTATTAGATTATATTCGAAGACAGTTTCTAATGCTTTTTTGGTTCACAGATTGAAGTTAGTTGTTAAGGAGGTTTTTTTTTTTTTTTTTTTTTTTAATGGTGCAACATAGACTAGGAAAGTCTGTGTTGATCTTTCTATTGAGTTAAATTTGAAAAATAAAGCACTGGGGCAGGGGCAGTATTATTGCATTGTGCCATGCTTGGGGCTGGTCAAAATGCTGCCATAGGTAAGTTGGTTTGGTATGGATATATGAGAGGAACTTGCTCTGAACTACTAGAATGAACAGGCTGTGGCAGCTTGCTCCAGGTACAGGTAAACACTGAAATCTTCCTTCAAAAAGCAAAAGAGAATGTAGAAGTTGCAGTTCTGAAGTGCAGGCACTTCCAGGGTTGCTTCTGAAAGGTCCTGTTAAACATTTCCCCACATCTACTGAATTTAACGTAGCATTTGCAGATCTTAGAGATAATAATGGCACTCAGGACTCAGTTTATGCAGCACAGACTGTAAGTTTCCTTATTTCAGAGCTAATATAAAGTAACAAAAGCTAAACATGAAAAAAAATGAAATTCTTAAAATTAAAAGTGTTGATTAAGCCTATTCACATTTTTATATTTTCAAAAAGATTTTTCCAGAGGTTGCTATTTCATTTGATTTGGAATAGTATTTTTTTTTTTTTAATGATCTAGACTTTTGTCATGGAAAACTTGTGTTGACTCTCCAGTGCTGTCTGACCTAGACAGAGTTATAAAGTACAGTAAGCACTGGTTAGATGGAATTAGAAATATATATGAACTTTTGAGTAAAAGTTACTACTTTTCAACCTCATAACATTTGATTTTACTAGAGCACAGCTGTGGAAAATTGAGCTGATACTAAGCATGATTTTCTAATTGGTGTAAGCAAGGATAAGAATCCTGGCATGCATAAGGTGAGTGTGGCCTTGTGCTTGTCAACATTTACTGCATGTTCTTGATTACTTATTCCAATCTTGTTCCAAATCCAGTTTTATTGTGAAAACTGGAAGTTAAAGTGCTTCTCCATACCCTGCTCTAGTAAAGTTTTTGAGTTTTCTGTCATTTTGTTTAATAGTAGTCTTAATCTCAGAAGGAAGTTTTGCATCTTTGCTCCTTTCATCTTCCTTGTCCATTGGAATATGTTAAGAGCTAAACATTTGGCAATATTTCAGAAAGACGCTTAGGTTTCTTCTACAGATGGGTTATTTTTGCCATGTAAGTGATGGTCGGTCTTGCCCACTGTTTATTTTTTGTGACTGCTTCTGCCCAATTCTGTCTGTGGTATGTTTGTATATCTAGCCATGTTTTTTGCAGCAGAGTAATGCAGTGCTATCGGATTTGAATTTTTCTCTATCACAATAGACTACAGCTTTTTATCATTGAGCTGAGAATGGAGAAGGATAGATTTCATTTCTGTTGAAGACTGAACAAGCCAGATGATCATCATGGTGTCTGTTCTCTAGTCATCCCAATGCACTTGCATTTGGTAGTGCCCAAATACAGTCTTACTTAAAAGACTGTTCTCCAGCTGAAAGGGAAACAAAGGACTTCATAACTAGAAATTTTGTTATTAAAATATATGATAGAAAATGAAGTATAGAGGACAGGAGAGGAAGTAATCCCTTGAAATCATGGAATTCATCCCAGCTCAGTCACAAGTGAAAGGTGCTCTTTTTTTTTTTTTCTTTGAAACAAGATTTGACATATGTAACAGATGTGTTAGCACCCCGGAGACAGAGGCTCCCATCAGTTAGTCTCCATTCAACACTGAAGTTAAGAATCTGTTTTACATGGATTTAAGTAAATACATTGATTTTGATTGGACATGCAGCATAAGTAGGTCTTGTCTAGATCCCAGTGCCTTCTACGTGTGTGGTTTCACACCACTCACTAGGGTTTGAAAGATGATTCTATTCTAGCTACCTGTTGCTGATTTGTAACTGTACCCTCTTGAAATTCTCACATGCTTACTACCATGAAAAATTAAATGCAAAACTTTTTTCAATCTTGAATCTGATTGTTGGAATTAAATTAATCAATTGCTAAGTTGCCACTTCAGCTTGCTATGCATAAGACTTGTATTGAGATATATGTATCATGGAAACAAAGGGAAAAATATTTTTTTAAGGATTTTCTTATCCTCAGGGTGTAAAGATAATTCTTATCCCACAAAAAGCCTAAGGTCTGTGTATTAGTATGACAAGTACCACAAGTAAATTTGATACCAAGTACTATAAATAATACAATAAATTTATATCTTCAGATGCAAAACCTAAACTGAGTTTTAAGTGAATAGTGTAGTCTTGAACCACTGTGTAACAGTTCTGCATGGGCTATGTGCATTGATTAAGTATATGAAACTTTCTTCTTCTTTTTTTTTTTTTTTTTTTTTTAAAGGGAGCAGAATCAAATTTTAAAAGAATGGTCTGTTGTTGAGGGGAGGGAAATGATTATTAGTTCAGGTGCTGCCATAGGTCTGGACAGCTTGAGAGGCTTTACTAACACCTGTTGTTAATTTTTATTTCTTTTTATAAAAGACAAATAAGGAAAACTATCCAGATCAGGGGAGGAATGAGTAGTAGTACCTGCATAACTTAGGATGAGGCACTTAAATCAAATCCACATAACTCCTTTTTAAATGCTAAAAGGCTAATTTATTTCAACAGTTTGTACAGAAGATTTAGAGTATTCAGATGTTGCTAAAATATCCCCATTTCATTTCTCCAAGTCTGAAAGATCCTGAAACACTAGAGTCAACAAATTAGTTGAATGCTGTATTATCTAAATCTGGGCAATGACTCGGGTTTTTGTAGCTGTGACCTTTAATCTCTATGCCATTTCCTCCAAGAGCATAAATACCACTTCCCTATTTCAGAAAAGTGCACTGGCAAGTTACATCCTGAAAAAATATAGTGAGTTATACCAGCGATAAGTATGATTTGTTAAAGCTCTGATTCAATTTCTCTATTGATGCTAGAGTGTTTTCGCTAGCCTGGTTCTAGGGAAATGATATAGAAAAAAATAAATTTTCTTACCCTTTTTTGGCTGCCTTTTCAATATAATTTCCTTTGTGATTACTTGCTCTACTTATTTTTAACAGCTGCAACGTTTTGAAAGAAAATTGACAGAAAAGTGATTTTTTTTGTTTGTTTGTTTTTGTTTATTTTGTCCATTTGGTAAGAATTGTACTATTTCTTTAGACAATAGTTAACCTTATTTCTATAAGAAAAGAAAAAGAAAAGGCAGATACATATCTTAATTCAGTCACATAATAGATTGCACGGTCTTCAAAAATAATGTTCAAACCCAGATATGAAACCTTTATTATACAGTAAGTTGCATTTCTGTTGTGGGGATTATTTTAGGGAAAAAAAAAAAATGAAAGAAGAAAAAGTAAAAGAGGAGGGGGGTGAGTGTCCTGGGTAAGTGTTCTTGCCATCTGAATGGGTTCATGTTTGTGTTCGAGAAATACTGTGTCTTGACCCAGCTCCTTATGGGGTCCCCAGTTTTGTTATTTCTAATGCCATGCATTAATTTGAATTTAATTTAGTTGATTTTATCTGTTTATATTGACTTTCATCTAATTTTAGTTAGTAGGTTATATTTCATGCGTAACATAGACCGTAGGGGCTAGAACTGTGTGCAAGGAGTGCCCCAGAGTCTGCTGGTCACAGAGCTGCACGTATTGCTGCAGTCATAAATCCACAGCATTTTAAAGACCCAACTATCTAAACATACCTTTTAATGACTGGTTCTGTTTACACTTCTTTGCACAAAAGGTATCATTTTTGCTTCTTGCTGCCAAAAGCCTCTGGCTATTTGTATTTGGGGTTACTAAGAGTGGTCAAAATCCATGTTTGCTTTTCTGCTTTGCTTACTGATGGTGTTTGCAAATACTGGGTAACTAGATCGTTTGGCTAGTGAGATTGCTTTTCTATAGTGATATAAAGTAGTAGAGGCTAGTAGAGGCTACTGGATTTTTGTGGACATATATGACTTGGACAATTGGATTATAGGTTTTAATAAAATCCCCACAACCAGGACCTGAAGGCTGTGTTAGATAATGAATCAATGTGGAAGATCTCACCGGTGCATTTTAAAAGTGTGATTGCAAAATAGCTGCAGTTTGTCATCTTTGGGCAAGGAATAAGGATAGAGGCTGCCAGTGAGAAGCGTCTTTTAAAAACAGATTCTATCTAACAGGCTGGAGTGCAATGAGGTAGATGCACTGTATCACTCCTGGAAACAATTGATGAAAAACTGGATTTTTTTTTTCATCTATCCTTTAAAGTCCAGTGTTTCATTTCAGGAAGAGATTGATCTTTATTCAGTTATATATGTTGGAGCATTAAATAGATCAAGAGAAGAATTAACAAAGGGCAGTTTCCCCAGTTGCTACGGTAGGCTTTTGTAACTGCTTTTCTATTAGGTGCTGTCACCCTTCCTCCTATTCCTCTTCCTGTCTGTGCCCCCTGCCCCGTACACTTACTGCCAGCAGACTGCACGTGCCTACAGTCCAATGCCCACAGTCACTCTCACAATTAAGAAAAGCCTTTTCCCTTAACATTTTGCTTATAAGTTGTTGTGTGATCCTTTTATGAAACAATATTGTAAAAGTCTTATCAACTTGAAAACGTCTTTCCATTGTGAAGCTGCAGAAACAGATTTGCAAAGAGAAAAATGTCATCTCTGCCAGAACTGCTTGGTATATACCTTGTCTCCTGAGTCCTGGAATTTCTGGAAAACTCTCTAATAACCATTAGCTGATTTGTGGTTAAAATGTTACTTCTGGTTTGTATTTCACTACAAACTCTGTTGGGTGTAAACAGTTACCTGATAACAGTAGTAACTGTTCAAGGCTTGACACATGACTGTTTCAGTCACTTGTGCGTGATGAAAGTTATGTTCTGTTTTGGACATGGTTTTTTTCTTTTTTTTTTTTTCTTTTTTTTTTTTTTCCCTTCCCCCAGTCTGTTTTGAGATGAAATGGAATATCTCTGATTTTTTTTTTTTTTTTTTTTTAAAGAACCACACAAGAGCAGTCCTTCCAGGAGTACATAATAATCATGTGATCAGGACATTTTTGCAATACAGAAAACCCAGGTTCGAGTCTTTAATGCTTCATTTTCATACCAAAAATTGAATGCAGATCTCTTACTTCTCAGCTGAGGGCCTGACTACCAAGCTATTGATTTTTACGAAGGGTTAATTTTCTGTCTGGCTTTGACCACTGAGAACTGTTCTCAATTATGATTCAGTGGTCTAATCTGTTGAATATAGGAAGCCTATTTTCTGCTTATAGTGGCATGCTGCACATGTTAAATGACAAGACATCCCGTCTGACCCTCACTGTTAAGATTACTTTTTTCTTCCCTTGTGAATAAAATCTTCATCTAATAACAATCACGATAATAAATATAAATATGTGTTTATTCCAGCTAAGGTCATTCTACTTGCAGGCACTGCAGAAGTCTATTTTTAGCTTACCTGCAGAGCAGAATAATTATTTTTCATTCTTTACAGCATAATTCAGGCTAGATTGTGGGACAACCCAATGGCCTATACAATGTTATGGCTTGCTAGTGTGTATTTATTGCATAACTGGCTCTCCAACCCCAGATAAAGTGTATTGCATTCTGTGTGTGAAAATACTTTCTCAAAATTTATAGACCATTGTAATATTTCTTTATCATAATGTGCAGTTCCTCTCTCAGAGAATAAATATGTCTTCTGGCGTAGTCTGTCTGACTGAGGTTCCAAATGCCATTTTCAAAATCTCCATTTCAGAGGAACTCATATCTTATGATTGCCAAATTCTGGACTTTGTGCAGAGAAACTATTTTATGCATACTTCTTCACATGGTCAAGGGCAATATGATCACCGTGCTTAGGGAAGAAAAAGAATTATTCTCATTTCAAATGGATGGGCAGTATCATGTGGAAAGAGGTGGGGTTTCATGGCATTAGTGTCTTTCATAGCCTCTGCAGTTTGCTGGTGCTACTCTCTCTCCTTCCTCTGTACACTACTGTTTCTTGAGAACTAAAATATTTCAGTTTAATAGGGATATGGAGCTCTAAATGGAAGCATTTGGGGAAAATGTAAGCTGTGATGGTAATGGCTTCTTGGCTGTAAGCTTTATATGTCGTTCCCTAACTCTTCTAAGTAGGTTCTTTGTGATATCTTCCCTTTCTCCTGCTGGCTTTAGAGATATTTTGTTCTTCAGCTTCATTTAACGTGCAGTTTGCCACCTCCCCACCCCCATTCACTTTACTTTTCATTGATGTGTTCCATCTGAAATTAGGGATTTGGAGCGCTGTGTTGTTCCTTCATGTGATGCAGTCATCTATTTGAAATCTCCCTTGGCTCCGTAAGGTTTGAATACACAAGAAACAAATTCTGAGAAATATCCAAGAAAATGTCTCTGATCTATTTGAGTCGAATATACGTGTATTAATGCTATTTAACATTAAAAATGGGGACAAAAGGATTGAATGAGTGCTTGTACTCTGCTTACTTTTTAATACTTAAGTGAAAATATGCTTGAGTAGAAAGAGAAAAATCTTCTCACTGGGAATGAGAAATGTGTTTCTGCATGTATTTTTTCACACAAAGGACTTTGTGACTGACTCCATGAAGTGCAACACACAACGCAGTTTGTCTTTGATGACCTTAAAAAACATATTGTAGAGAAAGTACAGTACCATAGAAGAAGTGAAGAACACATAATAAAATAATCCTAGTTGAGTTTAGCAGATCTCATTTAGGGATGTACTGTTTGTTAAGTGTTTTAGCAGCTGCAGATTAGCTTTACCTGTGTTTCTCTTTTCATACCATTTAGTCAGAAGTATTTAAATAACTCCATTCATACCGCCTTGTTGATATTTTTGGTCTAGAGCCTAGACAGATACAGTTATTTTAATGAAAATCTGAATGCGAAATAGAGAATTCTGTTTTCATATTTACTTTGTAAGGACGC
Source organism: Pterocles gutturalis (assembly GCF_000699245.1). NCBI lineage: Eukaryota > Metazoa > Chordata > Aves > Pterocliformes > Pteroclidae > Pterocles > Pterocles gutturalis. Next base: position 12,651 of record NW_010128707.1, on the reverse strand, counting down.
TGTAATTAACGCTATTTATAGTGTCCTTCAGCATGGTTTGCACTTAAGCGTGTGCCCGAGCCTGCTTGTACAGTGCAGCTCTTCAGTGCAAAAGTGATTTCTGGTACTGGAATGGAGCTGAGACTATCCTTTCCATCCTTTGCTGCAAGGGTCCCACCTGCAGATGAGAGCTATTGCTTCACTACAAGAAATATCTAATCCTAGGTTGGTGTTTTTTTTTTTTTTTTTTTTTTGGAAGGCATATCTAATAAACATTTGATTGTTATATAATCAAATCATAGTCTCTGGAACAGTCAGTCAGGTGCAATCAAAATTTCTCAAGGTTTCCCTGACTACTCACAGCTCTTTTAATACACCCGTAAATATGAATGTGATCATTCACACTGCATATGGATACTGAACAACCTCAGCTGGACTTTCCTGAACTTCTGTATGTGACATAACACTGCTGTTTTAATAGAGTTTTTGTGGTGGGTTGTGTTTTATGTTTTGTTTTGGTTTGTTTTCCTTAGAGGTGTAATGCCAGTTAGCAGCATGTGTGCGTGTCAGTTATTGTGGGCACAACTATCATATATGGCCATTTAGGATGGATGGCAGATGCTTTAGCAAAGATTATAGGATACCACAACACGATCAGCTTTTATCATAGTGTAACAGTATAACAGTCAAATGTATATTCTACAAGACTTAAATTTCATAAGACTTAATTAGAAAGGTTTGAACTTCGGTGTGATATTGGCAGAGCAGTTATTGCTATTATTTGGTGTCTTAAGGATTTCAACAACTGTTTGTTAATGAAACTAGAAGACTTAGTTTTTATCTTTGCTGAAAAAGTTAATATAATTTAAAAAACAAGCTATGTATGGCCACAGTAGTTGTTATCTTAGTGTAAGATTTTGTTCCTACATTAAAAGATTATATCTCTTCTTTGGTATACCGGGCACCTCTGTACTAAATTTTGAAACTTACAAAAATAAATTCCCCTTGTGGCATGTTCATCAAAGTGTACAGGTAAGTGAAAATGTTGCTTTAGACTCATCCAGGTCAATTAATCGGCTGATTACTGTATGCTCCAGTTTCATAGTGATGGAGAAAAGCAGCACTATATGTATGACAAAATCAGGATAAAAATAGTAGTTTGATATGATAGCCAATGCATTTTAAGAGAAGAAATCCATCCCCATCATTATGTCCAGACTGCATAGCATAGTTGCGGCAGCATGTAATTTAGTCATGTGCCAGGGATGCTGAGTTTATGCAAGGGAGAAAAGTTGTAAAATGACTTTGTGATACATCCTATTCCAATCCTTTGCTCTTACAACATCAGGAGGAGAAAGACACAGAAGCACATCTAACTTGGGGTCTTGCAATGAAATGATACTTTACCAGTTACAAGAGTGTCCCATCAGATTGTTTTTGAGGTCACCAACTAATCCACATCTGCTGTATTTGCAACTGATAAAATGTAACCCTTGTGAACATTAAATGGAAAATTAAAATATCCACAGCACTTTCTGCCATTTTTTCAAGATACAGAAAATATTTTCTTAAACTGAGAGAGTGATATTTGGCTTGGTCCCTGACATGGTAGAATCGGAATAGAGACCCTTAAATTTACCCTAGCAGCTAATTGTAGCAAAATTTCTCTCCTTGAGTTCTAGCATGAGTAATTAATTAGCTGGACCAAAATGAATTGCTTGGACAGCTAGAATAAATGGTGCAAACTGTTTCTCAGCTGTGAAGTGAGATAGTCTGAAGTTTCTGTTCTGTTATGTAAAACATGGAGTCACAAGGAAAGGAAGGCAGCAAAGCTTTGGGCTCAGATGTGTCCCATTCGCCATCAGAGAGGAAGGGAAAGGGTTGCTCCCGCTGGCATGAGGGTACTTGTAGCATTGCTCCAGCTCCTCCAGCAGATACCACCCTGTGACTCTATCCCCACACACAGCATCGAAGTTTTCAGTTGTGGAATTAGGCTATGTGATGAACATTTTTATGACTTGCAGACCAATAGTTTAACACAGAGTGTTTTAAGTCTGAAATAGGTTAATAGTAACCAAGGCAGGTACAAAAGTATGTCAAAAAGTTAATAGTAAATCCTAATGCAAAGACAAGAATGTCTTTACCTGTGTAGGTTGTTCTTAAACTTTGAAATGAGGTCTACCAACTCTCCTCAATACTGTGGAGAAGAGTTTCCGTTTGATGTAAGGCAACTTCTGATATTTCATAATCAGAGGTAAAATGTTCATGCAGCAGTATCTGAGTGTATGGAGACTTCTTCAGTTTTTCTGACTAGTGGACAATTTTAATAGAATATTCAGCATTCAAAAAAAAACAACCCACCATTTCTTTCCTTGACTGATAGCTTCTGACCACTGCTATGCAATCTGAATTCAGTTTTTCCCAGTCATTTTGCAGATAGGCAAGTACCTGTAAGAAGCTGAGCTCCAAAGTAGCACCCGGTATCCATCAGGAAGAAAGGCCAAAAGGGAGGTTTTGAAATAATATCTGTATGTTTTTAAAAATCTTTTTCTTACTATAGATTTTTACTACATTTTTGGGTCTGATGGGAATTCTTATAATTTACTTATTTGCTCACAAATGTGGTTACTAATCCCTGAATCACTCTTGGTGAGATGCACTTCTTACTGAAGCGTTAATTTATTAAACCAAAAGTGTTTTAAAAGGCGACTTTTAGAGAAAAGCTGAGCAGAAACATTGTGAAGGAACAGATAACTTATGCTTCTGATGTTATCATGTCATTCAAGCTGCAGTTGTCAATACTAATGAAGGTGGTGATGCTGATTTGAGCATATTGTTTATGTGATGTGCAAGAGCTTTGGGAGATAAGGAGTCCCTGTTGCCATCATTTATAATTAAAGTGTCCATCACTGTTTTCTGAAAAAGTGCTTGGTGAATAAATAATTACAAGGTTTGATTCTGATACGCTTAGTTAAAATGAGAGAGGCTTCTGAGAACAGTGCAAATACAGTAAATTGAATTTCTTCAAAGTAAAGTTTCAAGGTAAGTAATAATATTAGAATCTCAGTTATAGGCAGTTCTTGTTTTTTGTGGCAGGAGGGGATTTGGGTTTATGGGCTTTAAGATCTAATCCTACAGACATCTAAGACTGTCTACTTACAAGCAATGCCTGACATTGTCTACCATGCCTAAGCATGTTATTTTTTTGTCACAGTAGAAACTAGTCTTAAAATTAGTGGCTAGATAATTGTTCCCTGCTTGTTCAAACAGCCAAAGACAAACAAGTTGTTAATCTGATGGTTTGTACAGTACAGAACCTTCATAAAGCTTAGTGTTACCTAATGACTTTATTTTATTACAAACATGTCTATTTTATAGAGGATTGTTCTTTGATTGTTTCACTGAATTGATATTTAAAAGAAAGGTTATGCTTAAATGATGTTTCTCTTCATAGTTTCTAAAATAAAAAGGTTTGAAGAGAATTTTTAAAAATATAAACTATTTTGTGTACTTCCATTGTGTTTCAGTAATAACCTTGCTCCCATAAAAGTTAAAATAACTGTAAATATGCAAGTTCCTCACAGAGTTGACAGGGAGAATTTCAATTGAATTTGCTACCTTGAAATTAACCTTTTACTACCGCATGCGTATGTTTGTCATTTATCCCCTTTTTCTCAGGTGCAAAGAGGGCTACCAAGGAGTCCGCTGTGACCAATTTTTGCCGAAAACCGACTCAATCTTGTCAGATCCAAGTACGTCAAATGTTTTTCTTATATTTTTAATCCATGTTGGAGGCTGTTCTTGCCATGCGAGATGACCCTTTGCCTGTTGTCAGAAAGCATATTGTGGACTGCAGCAGTTCTGTGTAGAGAACGGTGTTGCTCTTGTTGTTAGGATAAAAACACATCCTCCAGTCTCTGTTCTTAACAACTGCTGCTGCAGCAGGGCAGGCCATCAGAGGACTTGATTCCTTATGATTTGCAATAATACTGTCCCTGCTTAAAGCCAAAATATTCACATTTCTCTACTTTTGACTGAAGAACAAATAAAATTACATAACCTAAAAGGAAACCAAGTATAGGCTGCAAAGTGGTTCCTTCAAAAGAAAAATAAATTCACATTGTCTGGCACTACAGAGATTATAGTCTCCTTGGAAATATGTGATGTCAGTTCACACAAAACTCATTTTTTTTTCCATTTTTACAATTGAAGTTGCTATGTATTTGCAGAGTAAAGGTGTGCTTTCAGGTAGTAATATGGAGACAAAATAACTTTCTATTATACTGCTCAGTATATGCCAGAATACCATCTGCATGTATGTTCTGCTACTCCACTGTTGCCCATTTTAGATTCTGTTGACTAATAGAACTGTGTCAAGAGTATTCTCCAAGATTCATTTATTGACAGTGAATCTATTTACTGATTATTGTTGTTTATCTTGAATTTTTAAAAGAAATGACATACAACAAAGGGTCATATCCAAACTCTTGTCTTTGTTCTTATACCTGGAAACTGTAACCTTTTGTTTTGGGTGTTCTTTCAAATTTGATTTGAACTGTTTTGTTTCTGTTTTTTGAAGAATAATGCTTGTTCTTCTAATCTTTTTTTTTTTTGTGCTTTCTGATTATTTTCTTTTGCTTTTCCATGTGAAAGCCTGTTGACAAAGACACCTGTTGTTTTGTAGTTCTCTATGTTGTGTAGCTCCCATTGTAGTTTGCTTTGTATTTGGTTTAGCTTTACCTTTTGCTTGACCTTTAATGATGAAGTGCAGAGCCTATAATGGTCAGATTTTACCTCTGCCAAGTTGTATGCGTATGTGTCAACAAAAAAGTTGTGTTTATGTCAAAGAAAACTGTACTTCGTATCCTAAAAGCAGGGGAAAGAACAATCAATTAACAAGGCAGGGTGGTAACTATCTGACTTGGTTTTAACAGGGGACTCTAGCTTTACTCTCTCAAGACTAAAGGTGAAATTCACATAGATATAATACAAAGCCGAGAAAAGACTCACAGATTAGGCTGCATCTAACAAGACCAAAAGCCTTGTTTATATACTGCAGACAGTATTGATGTTGTTTATTTGCAGCATTGTGTTGGTTGCACAGACTTGTTTCTCTTTACCTGAGAGATGCTTACTCACTCTGCTTGGTTTCGGACTGCATTGTTTCTGTAAAATTGTTCAGCTGCCTCATCCTGCTCAGTAAGCTGAAGTTCTGCTGAAATGTCCTTTTTACACCTTCTGACAACAAAGACAATTTTATTGAGGCTTTCTTTCAGAATTACATTTTTAGGGTATGTAAGAGCAGGGGAGTTTGTCTTGATGTTGACGTAAATCCACTGGACACACCTATGGCCCAAGATCCTCTTCCAAATAAAGAAGGTTAACATGAGTTAGGTGCTTACCCACTCAGTTTTGAAATCTAACTTATATTTGATCCTTCTCTATATTCAAAAGAGGAAAAGCTTCTGTTCAGGTACATTTTTGTGTGTTGCCATAGTGTGATATATCTCTGTGTATGTACGTGCATATGCACTTGTTCTAAGCATGCCTAGCCTGAAAGTGAGATATCAGAAATTCTCTGTTTCGGCTGGACAGTGACAACATGAACATTTTGCTCAGGAGTTAAATCAGCAAGAGACTCTGGAAAGGAAAAAATGCATATGACACTGATAATTAGCACTCAGTGGCAGAAAGATTTGCTATTTGCATAACCTTAGGAGTGTAAAAAGTATTTGACGCAGTAGTCAAGTGCAATATGGTGTTGCTTTGCAAAAGCTTCATTTTGTGGTTGAATGTGTGTTTGGATTAGGAAGAGAACTGCTGGAGGACACTAAAGGGTGAATTTGGAGGTGTCTTCAGAAAGAAGCAATTTTTTTAAAAGCAATGCTTAATTTCCAGAAGTTGAGCACTCAGAGGAGTGCACTGGGCTGCACGTAGCCATCACTGGCTGGTGTCAGTCAAGCTTTGTAAACAAGTCCAGTTCATTTGAGTTTTGTGGGATTGCTTAGGGTTCTCGGTAGTAAATGTGTTAGAACTGCTAATGATGCATCTGGTAACAATATTTAGCTGACTTGAATTTTGCATGCATTAAATACTGAACCAAAATGTTTTTGATCTTACCTTGCCTGTGACAGTGCAAGTTACATTTTCAGAACATTCACTTGTCATTAAATGGGAACTTAATCTGGGCTGCAGTCACTTTGAAAATAGCAACAGAATTGTCTTAAAATTATTAGCTATTTACATGCACAAGTCTTTTTGTTTGTTTTTTTTTTTTTTTTTCTCCCCTCAAACAAACCAAGCTTTTTCAGTGTGGCTGTTATACGGGTTGCATATTTTTGACAGTGTCAGGCCAAAACCAGCTTCTTACCTCATTTTAGATGTATGTTAGGCAGGTCTCAACTTTGCATTGCAGATATTAATGGAAATTATGTAATACTTAATACGGATTTATGCATGCTAGATCATGTACATGTAATTTAATTAAACTAAATGGTTAAGATATTTAAGGTCCTGTTTTCAGTAAAACCTCCTGAAACTACCTGATGGTGGTTCACAGTTCCTGAATTGGCATCCGTGGCTTCTTGAAGTCAGATCTGCCACCTGATACCTTCCTTCAGCTCAAAGTTAGGATCAAATTAATTAGAAAACAGATGTAGGACACACATAGAGCAATTTCAAAACACCTGAAACACAGGCCCTTCTGCTGGACCTTCAAGCATCATAGATGTTAACAGCCTCTGCTTCCCTTAATTTCTCCACTCATAACCAGGTTTTCTGGCTATAAGTGAAAGATGTTTAAAAAACAAAACAAAACAAAACACAGCACAGGTAGTTTGAGAAGTTTGTTGATCTTGGAATATGGGAGAAGCCTGCCTAAACCATGGGAGCCACAAGAAATCTAACAAAATTAATAACATCACCCATAAGGGAAAAGGCTGCATGCTGCATGACAATGCAACCTGTGCTCACAGTCCCTGTCAAGAGGAGGGAATCTGTCAGCCCTGCCGATACTGGACAGGACAAGTCCCTGAACTCTCTCTGGGTCATCTTCTCCTTCATCTATGGAGGAAGTGCCAAGGGGTCAAGGAGGAAAACAGCAGTTGCATGATGGAAGGAAAGTATAGGAGTATACGCGAAATGTTGCTTCAGCTTTCTCCATTTGGGCTCACTTCTCTATAAATACAGCTCATGGCAATGGTAGCGCACTTACATTTTCAACATTATAAATACAACTTTAATATAACTTTATGTACAACTCATTTTTCAGGCATGTGTAGTCCTGTGTGTATCTATAGGATTAGTAACTTATATACAACATAAATTGTACAAATGTGCTCATATACTATCCTTTATAGTGTTCTGGAGTAGACCTGCCTGGCCCAATGAGTCTGAAAGGTAAGTTGTATGTAGGCTGCAGATATTTCTTTTAGTCAGTTTTTATACTGTGGCAAAGTATAACCTTTAAAGTTTTGAGTTTTCTGTGAGGTGAACAAGGCATTGAGAACAGGTTTGTCGTGTTACCCCTTTTACCAAATTATTGAACTCTGTCTTCAACTATTTTGTTCTTAATTTAGATTTGAAAGCAAATTTCCTATGCGAAAAGTGTATTTCAGTTTTATAATATGTAGTATCAATTTTATATTTGTCATATTAACATTCAAATTGTCCCATTTGACCTCAGAAGCTTAAGTGAAGGGATCCCTTATCAAATATATTGTGAATGTTATCTGATCCTTTTTCAAAATTAAATGCATTATTTTCTAAAAGAAGAAATATAGGATGTAAAGCTTCTAGGTCATTAGGCCATGCTCCCGCTGTTGCAGTCAACCCCATCATGTAATTCCTTCTGTAAGCTGATCGTACTTTATTTGTAAACTACTTACAATCAGCGTGAACTAGCCACTGGAAACAGGTTTTGTCTAGCGTCCCTGCTCTGGGGATTTCAAGACTTTGTAGCTTGCACACAAAACTCATGCACAATCCAAATTTGTCAGTTATGTACACTTTGTTTCTACATCGATATTTTTTCTGTCGGTATCCAACATGTTACACTTTAGGTCTCTTAAACTGACTTTTTCAAATGTCAAATGTTCAAATGTTCCTATAGATCTAGCTATAGCCTGTCACCTTATGATACTTCAACCTGTGACAGCGTGGCACATGTCGTGTTTCTTTTTGAATCTCATCAAAGAGAAACCTGCAGGTGTAATCTCTGGAATCTGCACTTACTCTTTCTTAGATTGCCTCTTTATGTAGCAAAGGATCAAAACCCCTCTCCTAGAAGACTCGGACTGCATATGAAAAACAACTCCAGATGGTTTAAAAAGTAAAAACTTGTTTTTCCAGAAATGTATTCAAAGCCTCAAGACCCACACTCACCTCCTCCTCCAAAAAAAAGACCCCCAAAACTCCAAAGAAAAGTCTTGGGCTTTTTGCCTTTTTTTTTTTTTTTTTTTTTTTTCCCTCCCTATCCAGTTTTGTATTGTAAGATCTTCGGATAATTTAGGTTGAAAGAGAAGTCTGGACTTCTCTGGAGACCTTGGGAGGTTCAGCCTCCTGCTTTAAGCAGAGCTGGCTTTGAAGTTCCTGCTAAGTGCACTGAATACCACAAAGGTAGTCTGTAAAGGGACTGTTATTAAATAGAGGAAATAGCACATCATAGTTGTGAAATATTTCTAGAATACATTTTCAAACAATGTGAATAAATAAATGAAATTTCAGAGTCTCTTACTGAATGATTGATTTTCTAGAACCCAAATAATTTTTTTGTCCCCTTTACTTAACCTTTCTGAATTTATCAACATTCTTCTTGAATTTGTGTTTTCCTCCTTTTTTGATTTCTAGAAGGCATAGGAGAAAAAAAGATTTTGCTACTGGAAAGACTTTAAAGGTTGGATATAGGTAGGGGCAGCTATGAATGGAAGAGACTTTAGGGAAAATAGGAGAAATGACTAGCCAGAGGTGGACATCTGGGTTTTGTGGAGGGCAAGTCCTTCTAAAACCTGGGGCTTGTTTAACCACAGATCTTTTGAGATCTGTCTCTATATCTGAATTTAGTGGCTTAGCTTTCTCTCAAAAATAAAAGGTTTTTATACCCTTCTGCAGTAATTGCGTCATCTGCTTAAGACTGTTTTGTACTGGAAAAAAAGCATATGGAGGGAGTGGCTGCAGACCAAGTTTCTTTTGTAGTAATTGTCATTTTATGCTGTTTTATCAATGTAATTGCGAAGAAGAGTGCCACATCAACTGTGTGTTCACAGAATAAAAATTATTAATGTTGCTCTAGGATATTAAGTTTTTACAAAAATTAAATACTCAAAAGGTGATATTTTATTGCCTTGTAAAATTAGATTTTAAGAGCTATGTGGCAACAACGGTCAATTGAAGTCCCTGAAAATGACAAGTCAGTATAAGATCTGTTAGAATCCATCAAGTGGGTATGACATTTCTATTAACTACAGTTTCTTTATCAGGATATATAAACAGTTCAAATGCAACACAAATCAACCTAGATTAGTGTTGATGCATTACAGATTGACAGGCATGAAGGAAGCAATTGCCTTAATAGAAATAGCAGTAAAGGAGAAAAGCAACATGGTCACTTCAGAAGTTTTAATTAATTTATCTATAGATGAGAAAAGATGCATCACATGAGAGACAGGCTGGGCAATATGAAGCCTTAGTAAGGTAAAATATGAAAGAAAATATATCCTTGGGGGAATGAGGGACATGTTTTCTCTCCTCTTTGATCAAGTGTGGGTACAGACCTTAGGATACAGAGTGTAAAAAGTGGTGTGTTTTCAAATTTGAGTTGTGCTGAATTCTACAAACTTTATTTTGTGTGAACAGTGTGAGCCATTTGGTTTGTTTTTTTTTTTTTTTCTTTAAAATAGGAACTCAGGCTTTACTCTGCAGAACTGGAATGAAATGCTCAAGACTTTTTAATGTAGAGGGGGAGTATTTGAAATTAATTCTAAGACTCTAAGTTTGTGTCGCTCTTCTAAAGTAAAAACAATAGAATCCACTAGTGTGAGAGCTGTTTCCAAACAGCATTAGATTGAATTACTTTCATTACTTTTGTGTGCAATAAGAGAGCTTTTCTCCACTCTACTTTCATTGAATTCCCAGTCCTTTCAGGAAAGCAACCACCAATGAGTTTGCACAACACCTCCATCCACCCCTCCACCAACCCCCCCGACATTCTTCCTGGAAAGGTTGAAGGGGGATTTACAATTGATTTCCATTTCATATTTCAGTTTTAAATTAATTGTTAGCCTTTACCAAATTCATATCTGTCTTTATTTAGTATTAGCTAAAATAACATTTAAATACGAATTCACACAGGTTTATTTGGAAAAGTGGAAAAATTCAGCCTGAATTTGATCAAAATCCTTTTATTAGTTTTAAAGGAGCATCTGGTTCCTCAATATTGGTTTATTTTCAAAACTTTTCATTTAAGGTATTGAAGTATGTCTGCTTTTGCCATTACTTTTAGGCCATAAGTAGTGTGCTGTAATTCAGCTTGTGAAGACTTCATCTCTGTAGAAATTTGTGGAGAGAAGCAGGAATCAGGTAGATGCAGTATCTTTGGCACCAGGGAGAAAAAAGAAAAAAAAACACCTAACCTTAAAACCATTTGTTTCCTTCTCCTTCTTTAAAAACTACCTGTACGTGGAAGGATAATAATGAAATTAAAAATTCCTTTTATTTGATCTCAGTATAAATCCCAAGGAAGACAGAAAATGGAGATCTCTAGCAATGCAAATCCCAGTCAATGAAAAGTGAAAAGTTTTTGATCAGTCTATCTTCCTGTAAGCCATAGGTGCTAGAAAACAGCCACCCCATGCAGAGGAGTTTAAAGTCTGGCTTTCCAAACTACCACTCATCTGTGAAATTTTGGGCTTTCATCTAGTTAAAGAATTTCTAGGGCTTTGTGTAGTGATTTTTGCACGTGTATTTTAAGGAAATTTACATTATGATGTCAGAAACACTTAACTCAGCTTGTTACACAACAGCCACAGCAGATGGCTGTGAATAGAGGTTACAGTCTTATGTAAGGGACAGAGCTGTGAATCTCACTCTCCCGTTGGCAAGCCCGCTCTGCCACGAGCGCAGGGTTCATCTTGGTGCCTGAATAAGAGGCGGTGCAGCACTTTCGCTAAATAAGCAGCTTATGAAATGTCAGGCCTCTGAAACATCAACTTCTCCTATCTGCTCCTCTTGCAAACACGTAATGATTTCCTAAATCTGCTGTTGGCCATCCCGTGTCTGGAAAACTGTGAGTATAAATATAGCTTGAAATATATGTTCTGTGATATATATTTCTGGAAGCATCTAATTTAGCCTGTTGGTCTGAGTAACTAACTTTTCTGACTGGCATACTCTTCGTACTTATGATACGTTACTGTTGGTGTCAATCTTCCACTGTCTTTCTGAAAGACTTCTCTGATTTTGCCTGGATGGACAAGGTGCAATCAATCATTTGACTAGTCAGATCACATTTGCAGGTCTTCTAAGAGCAACATTTATCAGTGCAGCAACAATAGTTTTTCATGCTCAGGGAGGGAAGTATAAGAAATGATGGGTCATTGTGAGACACAGGAAAATTGCACAAAACATGACAGTGATTTAGCTGCAAAGCATTTATTTTGTCAGGTTCTGCCTGTGTAAATTAACTACTCAGTTGTCCAAATAGCATTTCACTTTAGCGATATCATTTCACTTTATCTCAGTGATGTAGTCACACTTTTGATGTTGAACGCCTCAGGATTGGTTGAGATGGTATGGTATAGGTTTCATAAAAGTGTCATAGCCTGTTGCAGGAGATAGTAAGAACACATGGAGAAAAGAGATGGATTTCTTTCATTGGTAACTAATCTTGTACTTTTGAGTGTATCTGTCTGTAGTAAATCTAAGTTTGAACTGGGTGTTCTGCCTTCTCCTGTGAGTGGTTCTGTGTTAAAATGATTCTAAAAAGTGCAGCAGTGCGTGTGCAGATAGATAATGACGTTGTGGGGTGCCTGATATTCTGAGCTGTCCTGTCCACAGTACAGTTATATGACTGTAAGTAATAAACAGCAGGAAGACAAATTCTGCGCTGATTCTCACAGGCACAAAGCTCAGGATCAATCCAACACACGCTATCTTGAGAGTAAACACATTAAGGGGCTCATACATGAGAGCGAAAGTTTCCTCCAAGAGGATTTCTGCTGAGAGTCCTGATCATCTTCCCAAAACTAATACTTTGTGAGAGCCTCTGTGCTCTTAGCTGATCTTCACTCTTTCATTAAGTCCATACTTCACTACAAGGATGCTTATTAAGGCAATTATTGTTAGACTTTTTGGTTCACATGGAGGTTCTCCTAGCGTTGATTCAGCTCATTTGAACAATCTCTGCTTATTAAGGAAAACCTGGAATAAGTGTATCGTTCAATATTAATGTAGTAAGTGCTCTGTGGTGTTGTGAAAACCAGATGGTTTTGGGGTAACGTGTGTATATACGCATGTAAGGATAATGGTAATCTTACTGAAAACTTTAGGGGTCAACATTACTATGAGTTTGATTACAATATCAACGTCATTATTTTTTTCCAAGAATAAACATAGTACTGAGACTCCTGAAAGCATTTTCAGGCTCATTTCTAAGTCACAGAATCACAGAATGTTAGA
>NW_010128706.1:44231-49865 GCF_000699245.1 Pterocles gutturalis | reverse complement strand
CCTATCCCAGCTGGACCCAGGACACCTTAGCTCATGACCAACATTAGACGAAAGCTTAAAGGAAGGTTTTTGAGGTAATGACTTTATCTCGCAAATGACAGGAAATTTTTTCAGCAGCAGAGGAGCCCTGTACGGTTCAGCTGCTAAGCACGGCCCTGCGACACCAGGAGATCCAGCACATGGGTCAGCACCAAAAGCCTCAGTGTCAGCAGGCAAGCTACCACACTCACAAGCAGAGGGAAGAAGGCTCGGTAAAAAACATTTTGATGTGAGGCACTCAGACCCTGAAATTATTGGTTAAACTATCCAGACTATAAGGATAAAAACACAAAGCCCAGCTCTATGTATTAGTTCCTTCATTTGCATCTTTTCTACCATTACTTTGAAAATAACAAGCAAAAAGCTGGATGTGATTCAGGTACCAGAATTAGCACCAGTGTCATCCCTACAGGTCCTGGCTATTGCTCTGTGCTGACCAGCCAGATCAGTTTGTTCCCTTTCTGCCATGGAAAATCCTATTTGTTCTTCCTATTTAGTATTCTGTGTCTTGGGGAAGTTTAAGTTGCTTGTAGTGGGGATGTCTGCTGTATGTGCAATTAAACTGAATAAAGAGGGAAAACAAACAGCTGAAATCACAGCCTTGATGATTCCAGTCTAAGTTCTCACCAAGTGAAAAATAATGTGTAAAGAGCCACACCAGGCAGTTGCTTAGGGGGAAACCAGCATAAGGAATTACAGCTTAATCTGGGATGCCTTGACTTCAAAACTTTGTGGTTTATTTTTAATTTCCTAATGCAAGAGTTAGAAATTCCTCAATGGTTTTCATAATGTTGCAGTCAGCACCTGCTTTGTAGGTCAAGATCAACCTTGTGTAGGTGTTTCTCTGCACATTCAGCGTCTTGCTGCAATCGTAGATGTTTCCCCAAGCTTTACAATGTCCTGTTTGGCAACACAAAGAGATATTTAAGGAGTGTATGGGGCACTAGGGTAAAAAAGAGACACACACTTTTCTTTGGAGCTGTGGAAATGTGATTAAATTAAGCCCATACCAATCTCCTTTTCAGCAGCAAACGGTGTTTCACTGTACACAGTGTTACACACAGTGTACATTGAACAGCATGGATTTAAACCAAGGCCAATGAGTGGCAACATGAGAGCAGGGAGAGTTAATGAACTGGTTTTCTACAAATAGTCTACTCAGCCTAAACAAAACTCCTTGTTGTGTATTTTTATGAATGAGAACTTGGATCAAAGTCTGCTTAACATTCTTTAACCAAAATACGTTTTTAAGAAAAATACAGGAAAAAGTAGTTGATTAAATGTAGCTTCTTTTAGAATTTTTCTGGTTTTCTAGAGAAAAGAGAAGAATTTTTAGAATTTGTTCTATGCAACATTATCTAGAAAAATTTCACCTTATTTTTATGAAGTAAAATAATTTGCTAAATGAAAACACTGCATTTTCCATCTGACTCGGGCTGCGGTAGAACAAGGTCAGTGCTAGCAAGCTATATACATGATCTTGGAGGTTAACCGTAGTAGACCCTAGGTAATGATGTTCAGCTGCCTGTCATTTATGACTAGTATCAAGAAATATCCAGAATAATGGATAAATCTCTCTATTTCAGGATTTATACTAACAATGTGTTCTGTGCAGTCTTTTGAGCACTTTCCAGAAATAATTGATGTCGCAGAGAAGGTTACTACAGGACTTAGGTTGTCCTGAGCTCTTATCCATTTTCAGGCTTAGTCTGAAAACTTGGAAGTTTTGGAAGAAATGCTGATGTGGAGTTAATAAGCAGTGGGAATTTGGCATTCACCGGACATCTGTTTGATTCACTGTTGATTCACTGTCTTCCAGAGAAGATATTCAAACTCCCATGACCTTGGTCACATCTCAGAGGCTATTTAAGAGCCTGACACCGTTGATCAAACTGCAAATGTATAGGAAAGTGTGGCTTTATTCCTGCCAGTGACCAAAGGGAGGTAGCATCTGTGGGTCTCACCCCGTGTTCAAACTCAGTTCAGACTTGGGAGGAAAGAAGGAAAGGCAACTAAACCTTTTGGTACTTCAAGGACTCGTTGTGGTCGTGGCTCGGTCAAAAATGCACATCGGGTGTGTTAGACCCGAAACACTGCTTCCAGCATTCATTGAAAGGTGAATATTGCTGGTAAAATTTTGTTTGCATCAAAACGGAGATGATTGCTCCATCAAAGTGGGAGTTTCTCCATGGGAAATTAGAGGAGCCATGTTTTCTCCTAAAATAATGTTATTTCACTGTCTCAATGAGATGTTTTTCCCTTGTGTCCCCTTTCAAAAATGCTAATGAGGGAGTTTTTCAAAAAGAAATTCCTTCCTGCATTCATCACTTTTCATTAAGAGCTGTTGTTCTGGGAGCAGCACTGTCCTATTATTTGTTGTTTGAGATGCATGGTGATTTTAATTAAGCAGTCATTGTCTGTGTGCATCGTGGTGGTTGCATTCAGCGACCACAGAGCTCTAATTACAAGCATACAGGGCAGCTGAAGTGTTTGCTGCCACCCTTCAGCAGATTATTGTCTTCACCAGAGGGGATCCTTTCTCCTCTTGGACAGCTTGATCCTGTAGTCTCAACTATGACATTGGCAGTGGACTTCTGGCAGTCATGAAATGTTCATATTCAGAAGCCCTAAATAGGAGTGTATCCTACAGGGCTCCATGAGGATGAACTCCTCCTTTGGTGTCCCAGACATGCAGAATGACTATTGTGGTTCTTTTACTTGAACCCTGAGTTGCAGGCAATGCATACATGGATACAGAGTTAACTCTGTTTGCTCTGGCAGATCAGCGCACAGGAGAAACCCATCCTTCAACATCATGCAAGGGTAGCCTAAGCGTGAGATAAAATGGAGAAAACTAATTTTGTGTTTTCCTATCCAAGCAAGAACTGTTATTCTGCACAGAAGTGAGAAAATCAGCAAGAAAGGGTGCTGCAGACCAGAAGTATTTGCTCCTTTACCTGCAGCACTTCAGGTGGTTACAGGGACCTGTACTTGTCTCATCCAAACCACCCCATTCTTGTACACAAGCAAATAACTTCTCTGACACTGACTACTGGAGAAAAGGGATGCAAGAATGCCATGAAAGCTCCTGTATTTCTGGCCTGAGGGGATTTTCTTTCTTCACCCTGAGGGTTCAGTTCTCTGCAATTGATTCTGCCTTTCCCTTATGTAATCATAGAATGATTTAGGTTGGCAAAGACCATTAAGGTCATCAAGCCCAACTGCAAACCTAACACTGCCAAGGCCACCCCTAAACCACGTCCCTAAGTGCCATGTCTACAGGTGTTTTAAATACCCCCAGGGATGGTGACTCCACCACTGCCCTGGGCAGACTGTTACAATGCTTGACAGCCCTTTTGGTGAAGAAGTTTTTCTTAATATCCAATTTAAACCTCTCCTGGTGTAACTTGAGGCCATTTCCTCTTGTTCTATCACTTGTTACTTGGGAGAAGAGACCAACACTCCCCTCGCTACACCCTCCTCTCAGGTAGTTGTAGAGAGCGATAAGGTCTCCCCTCATCCTCCTTTTCTCCAGACTAAACAACCCTTGTTCCCTCAGCCACTCCTCATCAGACTTGTGCTCCAGACCTTTCACCAGCTTCATTGCTCATCTTTGGACACACTCCAGCACCTCAATGCCTTTCTTGCAGTGAGGGGCCCAAAACTGAACACAGTGTTCAAAGCACGACTTCAAGTGCTGAGCACAGGGGGATGATCACCGCCCTGGTCCTGCTGGCCACATAACTTCTGGTACAAGCCAGGATGCTATTGGTCTTCTTGGCCACCTGGGCACACTGCTGGCCCATATCCTGCTGGCTGTTGACCAGCACCCCCAGGTTCTTTTCCGCCAGGCAGCTTTCTAGCCACTGTCCCTGAGCCTGTAGCATTGCAAGGGGTTCTTATGACCCAAGTTCAGGACACTGCACTGAGCCCTGCTGACCCTCATACAGTTAGCCCTGGCCCATTGATCCAGCCTGTCCAGATCCCTAAGCAGCAGATTGTTCAATATATAAGAAACAGAGCATTTCCATGACTTCCAGGCTCTTCTTCTTACTCCCTAACTGGGCCCTGCTGCTGTGAATTAAGTCTATTCTGTGTCCAAAACCAACATGCCAAGACAGTTCTTGCATGCTGTGTCAAGCTGTCAATTTAATGGGTATCAACTGTTGTGGCAGCAAAATCTCCAGTTTAAAGCAGTTTCACAGGAGAGGAGGTGAAGGGCATACCTTACCATTAACTGTTCACCTTGTCTCCGATCTCTCTTGAGCTTCCTGCTGTGCATACAACACTGGAAAGCACAAGCATCAGGAAGAGAGCTAAACCCAGACCCTGTCTTTGAAGTGGGTTTCACCTGCTCACCTCAGGCATTATTCTGTTGTACCTGTGCAGTTGGAAACGCCTATTTTTCATGCCTAAAGAATCCGTCTGCTTGTTACACGGAGTGATGGAGTTGGCCACAGCTTTGTCATAAGATATGTGGGCACATGGAAGGTACATGGAAAGCATTGCAGTAACATTTTGTACTGCTGCTTCCCTGCATCGCACCTAGAACTTTCCAACATACTATTTACTTTGTTCAGGTAGTGGGAGGGTCCAGTAAGGTGAGCCACCAAGGTCCTAGACACTTAGGACATTTGAAATAATGAATCTGTGCTTTAGGTAATAAGCCTCCTGTCCAGGAAGAATGTGAGAGTAAAAAAAAGTGGTAGTTTCTTAGATGTTATGTAGGAGCACAGAGTGCAGTTTCCTTAAGTTCAGAAGCTGTATTCCAGTATACAGACAGAGGGAAATTGTCTGTGGCTCCTGTTTTAAGTGACACAAAGCTTAGCCAGATGTCCATGGGCTTCAGGGAACTGGGGAAGAGAGGGTCTTGAAAGAAAATGCCTAAGGAAGCAAAGCCAATGGCTTACATTTATGTGTTGTTGATGGTATAACTGCGAAGGAAAATGGATCTCAGAAATGGTGAACTGTGGTTCTTCTGGGAGCAGGGTAGGAGAGGAACTGCGGGAGGAGTCATTTCTTATAATCTGAAACAACACATATTTCCCAGTGCTTGAACCAGGAGACCAGACAAGCCCCCAGCTTGCAATTACGGAGCATGTGTGGCCTCCCATAACAAGATTTTCACAGAGCACGGTCATGCCAGGGTGTATGGTGGTCTAGTTTGATACACTTGTCAGGATGATGGGCTCCACCTTCTTGTACTGGCAGCAAGCAATCAAAGTGGGCATTGATGATCCAAAAGGAGCAGGCATCCTGCCACAAACCTTCGAGGTGTGTTTATTCTGCCGTGACAGTGTCTCTGCTTCAGTTCCTCATCCTGCCTCTTCTGGTGGTGTGATTTCTATTGTGTGCGGTTTATAACAGCAGAAAATGTTTAGAACCACATTTTGCAAAATGCTGCCAGTACTGGGCTGCATCATTGCAACTGGTAGCAATGGTTGCTGTCAGGAGAGTTTCCCACTCCTAAACACAAAAGAAAAATGTAAGAATTGACCAGACAAGAATGAAGCAGGTGGGGGAAAAAAAGAAAAAAAAAAAAAAGGAAAAAAAAAAAGAAGAAAATCAGCATCACGTCTTTTGTAATATTTTCTT
>NW_010128706.1:40040-44212 GCF_000699245.1 Pterocles gutturalis | reverse complement strand
AAGAGGAAAACAAATTACAGATTTTATTTCACTACTGAGAGATGTGAAGTCACCACAGTGAAGATGGTCATTTAAACTACCACCCTGGTGAAAGTTACCATTTCCTTGAGGAGTGATTTCTCGGGATTATGCTAACTGTTGGTTTAAATCTTTAGCAGAACCCAGATGCTCCTTTTCCTCCAGAGTTCTGGATGTCCCTGAACTGTGAACAAAATATTAGGTGTCAGCAGCTCTTTTGCTTGTGTATTTCCTTACTTGCTGCCCTAAAAATCTGAGAGCTTTAAATAAACAGGCAACGATATCTGCCAACTGTGCAGAGTGGAGAAAATGATGTCCTGGTGAAGAAATTCAAGTGATTCTTTGAAGACAATTTTTTGTAACTGTTTTCCTTGCTGTGGAGCAGACCACAATTTTCCTCCACCTGCACCATTTTTTGGGTGCATTTGTTTTGCATTGGCACCACAAGCAGGAGCTCGGTCTCTTCCGCCCATTCCTCTATGGCAGGCTGGACACTTGCTTGACATGCAGGATGAAGCCAAATAAATTTTTTCATTGAAACTATTAGTGGTAGATCCTCCAGAGTCATGCTGGAGGGTCACAAGATCCCGACTGGGTTTTTTGTTGAGTTGGGGACTTTTTTTTTTTCCCCCACCATGTTCTTCTGGATACCTGCACCAGAAGCCTTAGCCTGCTGTCATGTATTTTCCTAGTGAGGTCAATCAAATAGCATTTCGTTTCTGTGCTGCTCCATGGAGTGCTTTCTGCACATGTCTGATCTGGCTTTGAACAAAAGAAATCAGGTGCTTCTGCCAGTCCAAAGTGAGCTGAGGACTTTACCAAGGCTTTGCCGCCCCAAAGACTTGCACGGCTTTAAAGGTGCATGTTTCTCCTGAGTTATGATTCTGTGAGCTGAGTAATCTCTGTATCCCTTCCATACTGAGCCGGCAGAATTCTGAACAAGAAGGAAAGTGATTTTGTAATGGAAAGTTGAAATATTCTGTGACTGCAGTGTCACAGAGAAGCATTTTGGTATATCTTGGTTTTTTTCAAGGTCTTATGTTTGCTTTGGAGGGTTTTGTTGTTGGTTTGTGGTGGTTTGGGGTTTTTTTGGCTGGAACAGTTTGACAAATCTGACCCTAAACTGTAGGATGTTTTGATCAAATGTAGCACAAGATTCAGACAAAAGCTCCTGCACTCCTCCCCTGATGAATGAAAAATCAATGGTGCTAGGATGAGCATGAGAGAAGGACACACATTCAAAAACTTAAAAAAGTATCTCTACACCCTCAAAACCATCCATGTTTCAGGAAGACCCTGAACCAGATGTATTTCAGTTTGTGCAGTAGCCCTCACAGTATTCCTTCACTCTCACTGTCCCCAGGCTGCCCTGAGACCCCCATCACCTTCTAGCACCCACAACACCCTGAGATAGGGATTTTCACAGCAGATCCATGCCTTGGCTTCAAACCTGCACTGTCCAGTTTCACTTCATGCCCCTTCTTTTCTTACAGAGGAAGACAGAATGAGCAGTAGATACCCACTGGCTGTCGCTATGACACCACTCGGGATTTTACAGATCTCCGTTTTGTCCTCCGAACAACTCTCTCCTCCAAGTGGATGGGGTCTTACGGATTGACTGACATATTTGCTTTTTAGCAATAGAAAAGTGGCACTGGCCACCTTTAGTGCTAAGCAGCAATTACTTCCTTTCTGAAATCAAGCTTCTTGGAAAATGTAATAAATTTGTAGTTTCCATGTTGCACACCTGTGTGTGAATGACCGAGTACAAATTTCATTTTCCATCAAACGGGATTCATGATGTGAGTAACCTTGCCATTTGACCTATGTTCTTTTCCTGTCATTTGGGTCTGTAAGTAAAAAAAACCCAAAAAAACAAGTACTTCCACTTTCATATTTTCCTAGTATTTTTTGGCAAAGGGAGGGATACAAAGTTTGAATCTTATTTTACTTGTAGACATCCCAAATATTCAGAGCATCTTGGGTGTACCTCTTTAATGGTACTCTGCCATTTTGTAAATGTAACTATCCATGAGAAGTATCTGTATTCCTACAAAAGCAGCACACCTGCTGATACAAAGATAGATACAAATCTTTTCTTTTAAGCCTACCACGTTCTCAGTAAAGCTGGATTCTGTGCCTGTTTTCTTCACCTCTTTTCAAACTAGTTTCTAAGACCGCTTCACTTCCTGGGGGGGTGGGGGTGGGGCGGGAAGAAAAAAAATACAACAACAGCGACAAAACCCCATCTCGCGTCCACAGAATAGCTTCAAGGACAAAATCTGATCATCTTTTATGTACCCAGGCATCCTCCTGGCTCCTGCCTTCTCCCTATGGCTTGAGCTCTGTGCATCCTTGTCCCAGGGAGGAGATCAGGGATGTATGTTCTTGGGGTTTTACTTCTTGGACGTGATTCATATTAACTGCTATCTGAAGCAGTGATGGATTACACCCTGCATTGTAGAAACAAAACAAAAAAAAAAAAAAAAAAAAAAAAAAGAGGACATAGATTTTACTGAAGCTGTCCAGACTGAACCTGTTTGTTTAAAGTGAGCACTTTGTTTTCCTGGTGTCAGGACCCTTAGTAAATTAGTAACTTAACAGGCATACTTGGGAAAAAGGTATCTATAAGTAAACGAAGAGAGTGATGAAGAACTTTTACTGCCTACAGCATAGAAAAGTGCCTTAACAAATGCTCAGGTGCAAGCATATGCTTTACATCCTGGCGTTTTCAGTAAAGTCCTGAACCAGGACCCTGCTTAAGTGGGGGCTGGTTTCATCTGCTGAATGTCTAAAATCCTTGACATGCTGATTTTGGTGGGATTTTTGTCAGCCAGTGCAGTCTCTACCACTTTTTTTTCAGAACACACCCATATAAACCGGGAAAACATGTAGTCACAACCTTCAGTGACTGCGAGAAACCTAAACTGAATGTGATCTAGTGACCTGAGGGGGAAACATCCTCATAGCTAATTGGCAATGCTGTGATTCAAGCAATCTTCTGAGAAAAAAAAAAAAAAGTATGTATATTTGCTGTCATACTCCTCAGCCATAGCTGTGATGCAAAATCAGAGGTAGAGGAGTGCAGTCAGGCTGACTGAAAGCCAGTGAAATGGAAACGTGAGCAGTATTCCAATTTAACTCCACAGAAGTGCACTAGTTAGTAAGTAGTTCAAGTATTTTAGTGCCTGCTGTGTTGCTGCCTACAGGGAAAGTGCTTTCCCTTACCCACAAAGAAGTTTCCATATATGTTTTATAAGGCTGTCTTGTCACATCCATTATACAGCATGACACGACCAGCCAGAGGAGGTACTGTGGTGTTTTCCATCATGTGTTTGATCAAGAAGGTTTTTGTCAAGGGTAGACTTCATATATATACATATACATGTATATACACATATACATACATATATATGTATACACAAAAACATATGTGTATATATATACACACATATAGGTAGGTCAGTTAACTGTGAAGCTGTAGGTGTCTTATGCTGGCCTATGGAGTCTCAGATGTGGGGTGTTAATGCCTACATATGTGAAATACAAACATTCTGTCGTCTTGCCAGCTGAGAAAAAACAGGGCAAAATTATCCTTATTCTGAGAATATTCAAGCATTAACAGGAACAGCTTTTAGAATTATTTTATTCCAGTCCATAGATGACCAGCTATTTGAGGAAACGGCAAAGAACGACTTCTGGTTTTCAGTCTCCAAAGTACGCTGTTAATATTGTAGAATGAAGAAAATCACAAGAGAGATCCCTGAACAGTGCTGAGGTTTTTTAACCCCTGAGCCATCTGATATCCTCTTCCATTCAAAAGTGCAAAAGGGAGATGGGGATGGGAGGAGTAATAGGAGGGATGTTCCATGGACCATCAATTTTATATAAGGAAGGATTTTTAAAGGGGCATGCATAAATTTTTTATGTGTGTGCACAAACACAAACCATCTTGCACAGGCACAAAGCAGTGAGATGTCAGGTTTTCAGCTGAAGACAGTGGGGAGTGTGTGTAGATGTAGGTATACACAAACAATCAGTATGTAAGAGTGTGCAGTGTGTTACAGAACTGCTTGACTTATGCATCATTTGACTATTTTGCCTCTTCTGGGTTCATTACACCAGCCCTCCCATTACTGTTCTGATGTCTGACT